>NC_088239.1:82290810-82357646 GCF_036934945.1 Oncorhynchus masou masou | reverse complement strand
GTAAAGACCTGAGAAGAAGCTACATAGACCATGTAAAGACCTGAGAAGAAGCTACATAGACCATGTAAAGACCTGAGAGGAAGCTACATAGACCATGTAAAGACCTGAGAGGAAGCTACATAGACCATGTAAAGACCTGAGAGGAAGCTACATAGACCATGTAAAGACCTGAGAGGAAGCTACATAGACCATGTAAAGACCTGAGATGAAACTACATAGACCGTGTAAAGACCTGAGAGGAAGCTACGGAGACCATGTAAAGACCTGAGAGGAAGCTACATAGACCATGTAAAGACCTGAGAGGAAGCTACATAGACCATGTAAAGACCTGAGAGGAAGCTACATAGACCATGTAAAGACCTGAGAGGAAGCTACATAGACCATGTAAAGACCTGAGAGGAAGCTACGGAGACCATGTAAAGACCTGAGATGAAGCTACGGAGACCGTGTGTTAATGCGTGAGCTGAGATTCATGTCCTTAGCACAGAACATGACACATTGACACAGGATGTAAAT
The DNA here is from genome assembly GCF_036934945.1 of Oncorhynchus masou masou. Classification (NCBI taxonomy): domain Eukaryota; kingdom Metazoa; phylum Chordata; class Actinopteri; order Salmoniformes; family Salmonidae; genus Oncorhynchus; species Oncorhynchus masou. Next base: position 82,357,130 of record NC_088239.1, on the reverse strand, counting down.
CCTGGAGTGTACTGCACAGATAAGGTAAACAGACAACAGGGAACACTGTCACCGTGTTGGTTAAGTATCCAGTACGGTATCAGGAAAGCTATGCATCAAGTTGCTCTAATGTGCCAAGAGTTGAGGGGAGAGTCTGAAATGGGAATTTACTCCATGTGATATATAATGGAGATAATGACAGACTATTACTTTACTCCTTCAACGCCAACAAAAGTATTTCCAAGCATGGAACAAGGCTCTCCCCTCCCCTCAACAGACTCATATGAAAAAAATATATAATGAAGTCTTCAAATAAAGTGGGAAATGGCAGAAATTCGAGCCAAAACTAACTATACAACTACCTGTACGCGCTCCATTTTCTACCACTGACACAGAATAAACTGAAAACGATTTTATATAATGGAATAAAAAAATGTAAAAAAGTGAAGTGGTCAGCATCTTCATGTTATTCCTGGCATTACAATACAGACAGAAACTTACTCAGAGGTATAGTTTACTGTCAGATGGAAACTGTGGTTGAGTCGGTCTTTTTTTAATATGAACAAGTGCGGTGGAGCGACGGTCGATTATTTGCTTGTCGAGGACTTAGGAAGCAGCTCACGTTGAAGGAGGGAAGAAGAGATGGTGGAGCAAGGAATCCCAGGAACACACGTTCAGACTCCAGGGTCAGAGCTGTCCCACTTGTCTTCACAAACCAATTAGCAAGAGGGGAAAAGCCCGAATGGACCCGACCAAGATTCAAACCAACACTTTTGTTTCCAACCACAAAGAGAGAGGCCATAATGGGGAAAAAGAGGGAACATGTCTTTGACCTTTCCATCCTCAAACATATCACGCTTTTCAGAGAACACTTTGGTTACCTACTGTACCTCTGTCTCCAGCACTGTAGCGTACACTGAGTGGACAACACATTAGGACCACCTTCCAAATATTGGAGTGCACACCTCCATTTTGCCCTCAGATCAGCCTCTATTCGTTGGGGGCATGGGACTCTACAAGCTGTCCAATCGTTCCACAGGGATGCTGGCCCATGTTGACTACAATGCGTTCCACAGGGATGCTGGCCCATGTTGACTACAATGCGTTCCACAGAGATGCTGGCCCATGTTGACTACAATGCGTTCCACAGAGATGCTGGCCCATGTTGACTACAATGCGTTCCATAGAGATGCTGGCCCATGTTGACTACAATGCGTTCCACAGGGATGCTGGCCCATGTTGACTATAGCGTTCCACACGGATGCTGGCCCATGTTGACTACAAAGCGTTCCACAGGGATGCTGGCCCATGTTGACTACAAAGCATCCCACAGGGATGCTGGCCCATGTTGACTACAAAGCATCCCACAGGGATGCTGGCCCATGTTGACTACAGAGCGTTCCACAGGGATGCTGGCCCATGTTGACGACAAAGCGTTCCATAGGGATGCTGGCCCATGTTGACGACAAAGCGTTCCACAGGGATGCTGGCCCATGTTGACTACAAAGCGTGCCACAGGGATGCTGGCCCATGTTGACAACAATGCGTTCCACAGGGATGCTGGCCCATGTTGACTACAAAGCGTTCCACAGGGATGCTGGCCCATGTTGACTACAAAGCGTTCCACAGGGATGCTGGCCCATGTTGACTCCAATGCGTCCCACAGTTGTGTCAAGTTGACTGGATGTCCTTTGGGTGGTGGACCATTGTTGATAGACACAGGAAACATTTGGGAGCGTGAAATAACCAGCAGTGTTGCAGTTCTTGACACACTTTGACACCACTCATCTATACCGATTGAGGTGGGTGTAACAATTAACATCACTAAGGGATTGTAGCTTTTCACCAAGTCAGTCCATGTCACGGAAGAGCAGGTGTTCATAATGTTTTGTACACTCATTGTACACAAATAGCATTGACAAGGACAAACCACTTTCAGCACAAGTGGTCAGAACACAGTCCTTTGAATCAATGACACTGGCCCCGGTGACCCTAAATACACTGTTGTGTCTGTGCTCTTGTAACGTCATGAAATCCAATTTTAAGTTTAAAACATTCAAAACCAACAAAATGTTACACGTACGTTTTAAATGGCCTGGAACAAAAAACGACCCAAATTTCACGGCTCACAAACAGTCATTCCTGGCACAGAGCGAGTCATTTTCACCATTATATAAAATAACCTGGAGCTGGATGGGCTGGGGTCGTTATACCTCAGACATCATTACCAGTAAACACAAACATGTGCACACACACAGTTATGGAAACTATTGTCGACTGACCCCAAAAAACAGCCAAACTCTATTAAAACTGACTTACACAGTAAACTCAGATCTCTTAGAAGTGGGTTCACAATTAAAAGAATCTCAGTTCAAAATCAGCAGTCTGCTGTTTGCTTCACATACTGTGGCCCTCATATGGTGTGACCCTAGTGCACCTTTAAAAAGACTCAAGAGGAAAAAAAGTGTCACCATTTGCAGCTTCTAGATGGCACAGTTGCATGCTGCCTAGTGCACTACTGGTTTCAGTTGACCCAAAAGCATGGCGTAGGGGGCTGTACTGCATCCAGCGACAATAATCCTTATTGAAAGACCTGTTTCGCCATCGGCATATCCACTAAGCCTCCAGTGAAACTCTGCATTTTCTGTACTCCCCTGTCCTGTACTGGGTGGGAGCTGCTGTCTGGCATGGTGGTGAGGTGTAATATTCTTTCCAGGAATTGGCAGAGCAAAAGTGGTCAATTCCTTGATAACGTGGCAGGTGGGGGTAGCGACAGGGCATAAAATATACAGCCCCATAAACTAATTTCTCATTATTGTTGTCGGGGCCACATCACAGGAGAGGATGTAAGCTCTTTCCCAACTGGCCCAAAGGGCGGAAAGGCCCGCCAGAGAGTCCAGCCAGCTTTCTGGAAAGTACACCTGGTATATATGCTTGTACTCGTTTTAAATTCGCCTGATGGAATACTGTGCTAATACCATCATAATCATCATCATCAACAGCATCTTACCATTACATTTATTTCTACAATTCAACAGACATTTTTGTTTCAGAAATCTGCCAACTCATCTAGTTTTGATATTCAGGGAGTGTGTGTGTGTGTGTGTGTGTGTGTGCTTTACATTTCTCTCTGGATGTCATTATGGCACCACAGGTTTTCCAGGCATCGCCTTTCCAAGTGAACAGACCTCTCTGCTGAGCGCCAGTGACAGTACTGGGTTCATACAGTCAATATGTTTTTAAAGCCCTGTGAGGAAAGAGAAAGGCTTGAAATCTGTCATCTGGTCTTCTAGATGGAAACGGTGAGAACACAATGGAACTGAACGCTCTGACCCCAGTTATCCCCAATAGATGATAATTACAAAAAGCAAATCAGCTTGTGGACAATGTTTTGGGGGTTTTTCAAAGCAACTGTAACTAACGTTTTTTGGTGTTCTACAAGCCAACTATTCAAACTAAAACAATAATTTCAAACCTTGCTTACATTTATATAAAATCACATACACTGAGTGTACAAAACATTAAGAACACCTGCTCTTTCCATGACAGACCAGGAGAATCCAAGTGGAAACTACGATCTCTTATTGATGTCACTTGTAAAAATCCACTTCAATCAGTGTAGATGAAGGGGAGGAGACGGGTTAAAGAAAGATTTCCAGATTGTTTAATAGTCACATGTACAGGGTTGCAAGTGTGATTGCAGGGTACAGTGAAAACAGGCTTGAGCTCCAACATGCAGGACTACTGAAATTCAATAATGATAATTGTATTTTTTGGGGGGTCTTGAGACATGGATAGTATGTGTGCCATTCAGAGGGTGCATTGGCAAGTCAAACGATTGAAGCGCTTTTGAACAGGGTATGATAGTAGGTACCAGGCGTACCGGTTTGAGTCAAGAACAGCAACGCTGCTGGGAATTCTGTATGGACCTCGCTTTGGCGCTGGGGGCATTGTCATGCTGAAACAGGAAAGGGCCTTCCCCAAACTGCTTCCCTTCCCTTCACTGGAACTAAGGAGCCCTAAGCATGAAAAACAGCCCCAGACCTTTATTCCTCCTCCACCAAACTTTACAGTTGGCACTATGCATTGGGGCAGGTAGTGTTTTCCTGGCATCCGCCAAACCCAGAATCGTCCATCAGACTGCCATATGGTGAAGCGTGATTCATCTCTCCAGAGAACGTGTTCCCACTGCTCCAGAGTCCAATGACGGAGAACTTTACACAGACACTTGGCATTGTGCATGGCAAAATGGCAATAGGCCTCAACACTTAAAAATATGCTTTTGTTCCTTCTATACAGCTGACCAGTGCTTCAGGTAATATGCTTGGAAGAAGCCTAGAGCTGACCAGTGCTTCAGGTAATATGCTTGGAAGAAGCCTAGAGCTGACCAGTGCTTCAGGTAATATGCTTGGAAGAAGCCTAGAGCTGACCAGGGCTTCAGGTAATATGCTTGGAAGAAGCCTAGAGCTGACCAGGGCTTCAGGTAATATGCTTGGAAGAAGCCTAGAGCTGACCAGTGCTTCAGGTAATATGCTTGGAAGAAGCCTAGAGCTGACCAGGGCTTCAGGTAATATGCTTGGAAGAAGCCTAGAGCTGACCAGTGCTTCAGGTAATATGCTTGGAAGAAGCCTACAGCTGACCAGGGCTTCAGGTAATATGCTTTGAAGAGCTGACCAGGGCTTCAGGTAATATGCTTGAAAAATAGAGCTGACCAGTGCTTCAGGTAATATGCTTGGAAGAAGCCTAGAGCTGACCAGGGCTTCAGGTAATATGCTTGGAAGAAGCCAAGAGCTGACCAGGGCTTCAGGTAATATGCTTGGAAGAAGCCAAAGCTGACCAGGGCTTCAGGTAATATGCTTGGAAGAAGCCTTGAGCTGACCACTTCAGGTAATATGCTTGGAAGAAGCCTAGAGCTGACCAGTGCTTCAGGTAATATGCTTGGAAGAAGCCTTGAGCTGACCAGTGCTTCAGGTAATATGCTTGGAAGAAGCCGAGAGCTGACCAGTGCTTCAGGTAATATGCTTGGAAGAAGCCTAGAGCTGACCAGGGCTTCAGGTAATATGCTTGGAAGAAGCCAAGAGCTGACCAGTGCTTCAGGTAATATGCTTGGAAGAAGCCTTGAGCTGACCAGTGCTTCAGGTAATATGCTTGGAAGAAGCCAAGAGCTGACCAGTGCTTCAGGTAATATGCTTGGAAGAAGCCTAGCTGACCAGGGCTTCAGGTAATATGCTTGGAAGAAGCCAAGGCTTCTTTAGGTAATATGCTTGGAAGAAGCCTAGAGCTGACCAGTGCTTTAGGTAATATGCTTGGAAGAAGCCTAGAGCTGACCAGTGCTTCAGGTAATATGCCTAGAGCTGACCAGGGCTGCTTGCTGACCAGTGCTTCAGGTAATATGCTTGGAAGAAGAGAGCTGACCAGTGCTTCAGGTAATATGCTTGGAAGAAGCCTAGAGCTGACCAGGGCTTCAGGTAATATGCTTGGAAGAAGCCTAGAGCTGACCAGTGCTTCAGGTAATATGCTTGGAAGAAGCCTAGAGCTGACCAGGGCTTCAGGTAATATGCTTGGAAAAGCCAAGAGGACCAAGGTGTATGCTTGGAAGCCAAGAGCTGACCAGGGCTTCAGGTAATATGCTTGGAAGAAGCCTAGAGCTGACCAGTGCTTCAGGTAATATGCTTGGAAGAAGCCTAGAGCTGACCAGGGCTTCAGGTAATATGCTTGGAAGAAGCCTAGAGCTGACCAGGGCTTCAGGTAATATGCTTGGAAGAAGCCTTGTGCTGACCAGTGCTTCAGGTAATATGCTTGGAAGAAGCCTAGAGCTGACCAGTGCTTCAGGTAATATGCTTGGAAGAAGCCTTGTGCTGACCAGTGCTTCAGGTAATATGCTTGGAAGAAGCCAGAGCTGACCAGGGCTTCAGGTAATATGCTTGGAAGAAGCCTTGTGCTGACCAGTGCTTCAGGTAATATGCTTGGAAGAAGCCTAGAGCTGACCAGTGCTTCAGGTAATATGCTTGGAAGAAGCCTAGAGCTGACCAGGGCTTCAGGTAATATGCTTGGAAGAAGCCTAGAGCTGACCAGGGCTTCAGGTAATATGCTTGGAAGAAGCCTTGTGCTGACCAGTGCTTCAGGTAATATGCTTGGAAGAAGCCTAGAGCTGACCAGTGCTTCAGGTAATATGCTTGGAAGAAGCCTAGAGCTGACCAGGGCTTCAGGTAATATGCTTGGAAGAAGCCTGGAGCTGACCAGTGCTTCAGGTAATATGCTTGGAAGAAGCCTAGAGCTGACCAGTGCTTCAGGTAATATGCTTGGAAGAAGCCTAGAGCTGACCAGGGCTTCAGGTAATATGCTTGGAAGAAGCCTGGAGCTGACCAGGGCTTCAGGTAATATGCTTGGAAGACCAGTGGGGAGCTGACCAGGGCTTCAGGTAATATGCTTGGAAGAAGCCCCATAATAGCTAATTTCTGCTTCAGGTAATATGCTTGGAAGAAGCCTAGAGCTGACCAGTGCTTCAGGTAATATGCTTGGAAGAAGCCTTGAGCTGACCAGTGCTTCAGGTAATATGCTTGGAAGAAGCCTAGAGCTGACCAGGGCTTCAGGTAATATGCTTGGAAGAAGCCTAGAGCTGACCAGTGCTTCAGGTAATATGCTTGGAAGAAGCCTGGAGCTGACCAGGTAATATGCTTCAGGTAAGCTATGCTTGGAAGAAGCCTAGAGCTGACCAGGGCTTCAGGTAATATGCTTGGAAGAAGCCTAGAGCTGACCAGTGCTTCAGGTAATATGCTTGGAAGAAGCCTAGAGCTGACCAGGGCTTCAGGTAATATGCTTGGAAGAAGCCTAGAGCTGACCAGGGCTTCAGGTAATATGCTTGGAAGAAGCCTAGAGCTGACCAGGGCTTCAGGTAATATGCTTGGAAGAAGCCAAGCTGACCAGTGCTTCAGGTAATATGCTTGGAAGAAGCCTAGAGCTGACCAGGGCTTCAGGTAATATGCTTGGAAGAAGCCTAGAGCTGACCAGGGCTTCAGGTAATATGCTTGGAAGAAGCCTAGAGCTGAGTGCTTCCTTGGGAAGCTTCAGGTAATATGCTTGGAAGAAGCTTCCTAGAGCTGACCAGTGCTTTATGCTTGGAAGAAGCCTAGAGCTGACCAGGGCTTCAGGTAATATGCTTGGAAGAAGCCTAGAGCTGACCAGGGCTTCAGGTAATATGCTTGGAAGAAGCCTAGAGCTGACCAGTGCTTCAGGTAATATGCTTGGAAGAAGCCTAGAGCTGACCAGTGCTTCAGGTATGCTTGGAAGAAGCCTAGATAGTGCTTCAGGTAATATGTTTTTGGAAGAAGCCTAGAGCTGACCAGGGCTTCAGGTAATATGCTTGGAAGAAGCCTAGAGCTGACCAGTGCTTCAGGTAATATGCTTTCTAGAGCTGACCAGGGCTTCAGGTAATATGCTTGGAAGAAGCCTAGAGCTGACCAGGGCTTCAGGTAATATGCTTGGAAGAAGCCTAGAGCTGACCAGGGCTTCAGGTAATATGCTTGGAAGAAGAGAGCTGACCAGGGCTTCAGGTAATATGCTTGGAAGAAGCCTAGAGCTGACCAGGGCTTCAGGTAATATGCTTGGAAGAAGCCTAGAGCTGACCAGTGCTTCAGGTAATATGCTTGGAAGAAGCCTAGAGCTGACCAGGGCTTCAGGTAATATGCTTGGAAGAAGCCTAGAGCTAGCTGACCAGGGCTTCAGGTAATATGCTTGGAAGAAGCCTAGAGCTGACCAGGGCTTCAGGTAATATGCTTGGAAGAAGCCTAGAGCTGACCAGGGCTTCAGGTAATATGCTTGGAAGAATCCATATGCTTGAAGCCTGAGTGCTTCAGGTAAATGCTTAAGAAGGGCTGACCTGCTTCAGGTTTGCTTGGAAGAAGCCAGAGCTGACCAGTGCTTCAGGTAATATGCTTGGAAGAAGCCTAGAGCTGACCAGGGCTTCAGGTAATATGCTTGGAAGAAGCCTAGAGCTGACCAGTGCTTCAGGTAATATGCTTGGAAGAAGCCTAGAGCTGACCAGGGCTTCAGGTAATTGCTTGGAAGAAGCCTTGTGCTGACCAGTGCTTCAGGTAATATGCTTGGAAGAAGCCGAGAGCTGACCAGGGCTTCAGGTAATATGCTTGGAAGAAGCCTTTGACCAGATTGCTTCAGGTAATATGCTTGGAAGAGCCTGAGAGCTGACCAGGTGCTTCAGGTAATATGCTTGGAATGCTAGCCAGGGCTTCAGGTAATATGCTTGGAAGAAGCCTAGAGCTGACCAGGGCTTCAGGTAATATGCTTGGAAGAAGCCTAGAGCTGAAGGGCTTCAGGTAATATGCTTGGAAGAAGCCTAGAGCTGACCTGCTTCAGGTAATATGCTTGGAAGAAGCCTAGAGCTGACCAGGGCTTCAGGTAATATGCTTGGAAGAAGCCTAGAGCTGACCAGGGCTTCAGGTAATAGCTTGGAAGAAGCCTAGAGCTGACCAGGGCTTCAGGTAATATGCTTGGAAGAAGCCTAGAGCTGACCAGTGCTTCAGGTAATATGCTTGGAAGAAGCCTTGAGCTGACCAGGGCTTCAGGTAATATGCTTGGAAGAAGCCTAGAGCTGACCAGGGCTTCAGGTAATATGCTTGGAAGAAGCATAGAGCTGACCAGTGCTTCAGGTAATATGCTTGGAAGAAGCCTAGAGCTGACCAGTGCTTCAGGTAATATGCTTGGAAGAATCAGAGCTGACCAGGGCTTCATGCTTGAAGAAGAAGCTGACCAGGGCTTCAGGTAATATGCTTGGAAGAAGCCAAGAGCTGACCAGTGCTTCATGCTTGGAAGAAGCCTGGAGCTGACCAGGGCTTCAGGTAATATGCTTGGAAGAAGCCTAGAGCTGACCAGCTTCAGGTAATATCTTGGAAGAAGCCTAGAGCTGACCAGGGCTTCAGGTAATATGCTTGGAAGAAGCCTGGAGCTGACCAGGGCTTCAGGGCTTGGAAGAAGCCAGAGCTGACCAGTGCTTCAGGTAATATGCTTAGAAGAAGCCAGAGCTGACCAGGGCTTCAGGTAATATGCTTGGAAGAAGCCATAGAGCTGACCAGGGCTTCAGGTAATATGCTTGGAAGAAGCCTAGAGCTGACCAGTGCTTCAGGTAATATGCTTCCTAGAGCTGACCTGCTTCAGGTAATATGCTTGGAAGAAGCCTTGAGCTGACCAGGGCTTCAGGTAATATGCTTGGAAGAAGCCTGGAGCTGACCAGGGCTTCAGGTAATATGCTTGGAAGAAGCCTAGAGCTGACCAGTGCTTCAGGTAATATGCTTGGAAGAATGAGCTGACCAGTGCTTCAGGTAATTTGCTTGGAAGAAGCCTAGAGCTGACCAGGGCTTCAGGTAATATGCTTGGAAGAAGCCTAGAGCTGACCAGTGCTTCAGGTAATATGCTTGGAAGAAGCCTTGAGCTGACCAGTGCTTCAGGTAATATGCTTGGAAGAAGCCTAGAGCTGACCAGTGCTTCAGGTAATATGCTTGGAAGAAGCCTAGAGCTGACCAGTGCTTCAGGTAATATGCTTGGAAGAAGCCTAGAGCTGACCAGGGCTTCAGGTAATATGCTTGGAAGAAGCCTAGAGCTGACCAGGGCTTCAGGTAATATGCTTGGAAGAAGCCTGGAGCTGACCAGGGCTTCAGGTATAATGCTTGGAAGAAGCCTTGAGCTGACCAGGGCTTCAGGTAATATGCTTGGAAGAAGCCTAGAGCTGACCAGTGCTTCAGGTAATATGCTTGGAAGAAGCCTAGAGCTGACCAGGGCTTCAGGTAATATGCTTGGAAGAAGCCTAGAGCTGACCAGTGCTTCAGGTAATATGCTTGGAAGAAGCCTAGAGCTGACCAGGGCTTCAGGTAATATGCTTGGAAGAAGCCTAGAGCTGACCAGGGCTTCAGGTAATATGCTTGGAAGAAGCTTAGAGCTGACCAGTGCTTTAGGTAATATGCTTGGAAGAAGCCTAGAGCTGACCAGGGCTTCAGGTAATATGCTTGGAAGAAGCCTAGAGCTGACCAGGGCTTCAGGTAATATGCTTGGAAGAAGCCTAGAGCTGACCAGTGCTTCAGGTAATATGCTTGGAAGAAGCCTAGAGCTGACCAGGGCTTCAGGTAATATGCTTGGAAGAAGCCTTGAGCTGACCAGTGCTTCAGGTAATATGCTTGGAAGAAGCCTAGAGCTGACCAGGGCTTCAGGTAATATGCTTGGAAGAAGCCTAGAGCTGACCAGGGCTTCAGGTAATATGCTTGGAAGAAGCCAAGAGCTGACCAGGGCTTCAGGTAATATGCTTGGAAGAAGCCTAGAGCTGACCAGTGCTTCAGGTAATATGCTTGGAAGAAGCCTAGAGCTGACCAGGGCTTCAGGTAATATGCTTGGAAGAAGCCTAGAGCTGACCAGGGCTTCAGGTAATATGCTTGGAAGAAGCCTAGAGCTGACCAGTGCTTCAGGTAATATGCTTGGAAGAAGCCTAGAGCTGACCAGTGCTTCAGGTAATATGCTTGGAAGAAGCCTAGAGCTGACCAGGGCTTCAGGTAATATGCTTGGAAGAAGCCTAGAGCTGACCAGTGCTTCAGGTAATATGCTTGGAAGAAGCCTAGAGCTGACCAGGGCTTCAGGTAATATGCTTGGAAGAAGCCTAGAGCTGACCAGTGCTTCAGGTAATATGCTTGGAAGAAGCCTGGAGCTGACCAGGGCTTCCAGTGACACAATCCTCCACGTATTGAGGATTTGAATGTACAATGTTCTGCCAGACAGAATAAAAATGCTGGAAGGTGCGAACAGTGTTCCTCCTGGGGGTTAAGCTAGTACTTTGAAATTCCACTTCAGAATCCATCGGCAATAATGGGGGCGGGGTGCCTCCGGGCGCGAGTGTGTGTGTGTGTGTGTGTGTGTGTGTGTGTGTGTGTCTGTGCGCGTGTGTGTAAGAGCACCTTGGGAGAACACATGAAAAGCTCTTCAGTGAGTGGGTCGACTACCGTTGGGCTGAGAGCACTGCCTCCACACCAACAGAGGAGGAGACAAAAATGGCAAAACAATCACCAATGACTGGATTTGTTTCAATGTTATTCAAATATCTATATAAACACGTGCTCAGCATTATTCACTGTTCAGAAGCAAGATTTTCTTAAGCATTTAAAACCGATGACTTTTACAGAGCTTTCTCTTGATCTGCCTATGATATTTAAGGTAGCAAAATATATCGTGAGGACCCAATCCCACCAAAAAAAACCAGCAGAGATTGTCTTTTACAAAGACTTAGGCTCCAGAGTGGCGCAGCGGTCTAAGGCACTGCATCTCAGTGCAAGAGGCGTCATTTCAGGCCCTGGTTCGAATCCAGGCTGTATCACATCCGGCCATGATTGGGAGTCCCGTAAGGCGGCGCACAATTGGCCCAGTGTCATGTGGGTTTGGCCGGGGTAGGCTGTCATTGTAAATAAGAATTTGTTCTTAACGGACTTGCCTAGATAAATAATAAAATAAAAATATGGTAGTCAGTACATTCCTGACCTCCCAATTTTCCTCTCTTTAAAAAGAGTTTGAGACACGGTTAGAGATGAGAACGATGGAGGGAAGCAGGCTTTCTCTGGAACGTACGGTAACACTATCATAGATATGCATGGTGAAGACTTCAGCTTCCCACTCTCATAGATCTGCATGGAGAAGACTTCAGCGTCCCACTCTCATAAATATGCATGGTGAAGACTTCAGCTTCCCACTCTCATAAATATGCATGGTGAAGACTTCAGCTTCCCACTGTGATAGATCTGGTGAAGACTTCAGCTTCCCACTGTGATAGATATGAATGGTGAAGACTTCAGCTTCCCACTCTCATAAATATGCATGGTGAAGACTTCAGCTTCCCACTGTGATAGATATGCATGGTGAAGACTTCAGCTTCCCACTGTGATAGATATGCATGGTGAAGACTTCAGCTTCCCACTGTGATAGATATGCATGGTGAAGACTTCAGCTTCCCACTGTGATAGATATGCATGGTGAAGACTTCAGCTTCCCACTGTGATAGATATCTGCATGATAGTGAATGGTGACTTCAGCTTCCCACTGTGATAGATATGCATGGTGAAGACTTCAGCTTCCCACTGTGATAGATATGCATGGTGAAGAATTCAGCTTCCCACTGTGAGAAAATAGAGAAATCACTTCCAAAGAGACTATCACATATGGAGGAAAGACTAATCAGGGTAGCCTAGTGGTTAGAGCGTTGGACTAGTAACCGGAAGGTTGCAAGTTCAAATCCCCGAGCTGACAAAGTACAAATCTGTCGTTAACAGGCAGTTAACCCACTGTTCCTAGGCCTGTCATTGAAAATAAGAATGTGTGCTTAACTGACTTGCCTAGTTAAATAAAGGTTAAATAAACACATTGGGGATAGATCCTCAGTCACCTCATTACCAAATATAAACAATAGCTTAAATATAGGCTAATTTTGCTGGTATTGGCATTTATTATGATCCCCATTAGCAGCTGCAAAAGCATCAGCAACTCTTCCTGGGGTCCACATGATACATGACATCATATATAGAACAGAACATTATTAGTCAAGGACTGAAATACATTTAAACCATCACACACAGCCTACATATCTGTACATACACACAATATCTAGGTGTAATACATGGTACAATGCAAATTACAATACTAATATATATATATATAAAATGGCTGCGTCTCTTCACGGTCCCCATTTGTCCATTAAGGTGTTCTTTTATCTGTTCTTCTAGTATGTCTAAGTAATCCTGTCCAACGCATTTAAGAAATGTTCAAATATTGGTTAGCTACCTGCAGATTCATGCAGGGTAGTAACGAGAGGTGTATTTAGAGGCCAGGTTGGTGAGGATGATATCTATGAGGGTACCCGTGTTTGCGGATTTAGGGTTGCACCTTGTAGATTCCTTGATAATTTGTGTGAGATTGAGGGCATCTAGCTTAGATTGTAGGACAGCCGGGGTGTTAAGCATATCCCAGTTTAGGTCACCTAACAGTACAAAACTCTGAAGAATTTTTCATGGCCTTCCTAAGCCAGGATTCAGACATGGCTAGGACATCAGGGTTGGCGGAGGCTTCTGATGTTAACATGCATGAAACCAAGGCTTTTACAGTTACAGAAGTCAACAAATGATACGCCTGGGGAATAGGAGTGGAACCCAGGCTACAGGGCCTGGGTTAACCTCTACATCACCAGAAAGGCTATAAGAACTGCTAAAGGTTATAAGAACTGGTCGTCTAGTTCGTTGGAACAGAGAATAAAAGGAACAGATTTCTGGGCGTGGCAGAATAGATTCAAGGCATAATTTACAGATGGGTATGGTAGGATGTGAGTACAGTGGAGGTAAATCTAGGCGTTGAGTGACGATGGAGGTTTCGTCTCTGAAAGGACAAGTTAAAACCTGTTAAGGCTCGGGACAATACTGCCCCCTTTGGATGAATTGCGTGCCCATAGTGAACTGAAAAAAAATCTGTCCAAAATTGCTAATATATGCATATAATAATTATTATTGAATAGAAAACACTGAAGCTTCTAAACCCGTTTGAATTATGTCTGTATGTATAGCAGAACTCACAGGGCAGCCAATCTCCCAAACTAGTTTTCTCATCAGGAAAGTTGAGCCAACTTTGACGTCATCGCCCCCACCCTTCCCAACCAGCTATGGATCTGGGAACAGTTTCTATGTCTTCCGCGAGATGTCTTCGATCAGTAGAGCATTTAATTGTGCAAATCCCGCGAGCTTTGACCCTTTGGCAGGCAAAATACTGGGTGTCGCGAGAAAATATATACGAGTTCTGGCACGAATTGTACACAATCATTCCTTCGTTCCAGATTGTCTGAGAGGAGTTGCTTTTGTCAGGTCGAATCGCCAATTGTTTTGTACGTTAATAACATCCTAAAGCTTGATTCTGCACTTAGTTTGACCAGTTTAGTCGACATATAATATGTAATTTTGAAGTTTTGATGCGCAACCCCTCGGGACCAGAAGTCATTTTGGATGCATTTCAGCCGGAATTTGTGGCGTTTGCTAATACAAAGACACACGACTTGAAACCAAACGCTGTTTTGGGTAAGTATGACTCCTTCCACTACATTCTGATCGAAGACCATCAAAGGTAAGGGAATATTTATGTTGTAATTTTGTGTTTCTGTTGACTCCAACATAGCGGAGAAATATTGCTTATGTCTGAGCGCCATCTCAGATTGAATAGTAAACGATTTCTGTAACGTTAAAAAGAAATGTGACAAAGTGATTGCATTAAGAAGCAGTGTATCTTTCTAACTATATGTAGAACATGTATATTTAGTTAAAGTTTATGATGTGTATTGCTGTTATCTGAAGTTATCTGGCGGAGTTATCTATAATTTCTCCGGACATTTTTTAGCATTTTCTGAACATGGCGTCAATGTAAACGGAGATTTATGGATATAAATGGCATATTATTGAAAAAAAACATAAATGTACTGTGTAACATGTCCTATTACTGTCATCTGATGACGATTTTCAAAAGGTTAGTGAATTATTTTTCTTTTAATCCTGCGTTTGTGATTGCATCTTTTGTTCGACAAAATGGCTACATATCGTCTGTGTCTTTGTGGTGGTTTGACATACATATGTGCTATGTTTTTGCAGTAAAACATTTTAGAAATCTGACTCGCTGGGAAGATGAACAAGGTGTTTATCTTTCATTTGAGCTATTGTACTTGTTAATGTGTGGAGGTTAAATATTTCTAAGAATATTTTTGCATTCTCTGCGCCACTTTTTGAGTTGGGGGGGGGGGGGTGCCCTTGTGTAGCGTGAACACGTTGAACACGTTAAGACAGGTGAGGTCTCCTCGTGTGGGGGGGACGAAAGAGCTGTCTAAGGCATTCTGAGTGGGACTGAGGTCTCCTCGTGTGTGGGGACGAGAGCTGTCTAAGGCATTCTGAGTGGGACTGAAGGCTCTACAGTGAAATAAAACAGCAGTAGACAACGCATATTGACAGAGAGAGAGACATAAAGCAATCACAGGTGTTGATCAGGAGAGCTGAGACAACAACGGGTAAATGGTGATGAATGGGCAGAGCGGGTCAGTTAGGTACATACAGGACCTGAGTTCAAGGTTGGGGCAAACAGGTAAACAAAATGAGGTACCATGTCATTGAAACAGTCCAGGAGGCATCAGCTGTGTAGCCGAGTGATCAAAAGAGCAGCAATAGGTGAGTCAGGGTGCCGTTCAGCTTAAAATCCAAATATAAACCGGGTAGTTCCTCCTCGGGCCTTATTGCTTAATTATAAACCGGGTAGTTCCCCCTCGGGCCTTATTGCTTAATTCTATGTCTATAGTGTCGCAGTATATAAGACATAATTCTACTTTTGCGCTTTAGGATAAAAATTGTATCGAACACCCAAATACAAGCTAAATGATGTAGATGCTTAAGTGTTAAGAAGCATCCAGGTGTTGAGTCCATATTTGACCTAATATTGAATCGGTACTCATGTTTTGTTTCTATTCTGGATTTCTGGACTTTCTATTCCTTCACCTTTGATATTGATAATAAATCACCGTAGCAGTTGAGAGCCGAACTGATGACACCAACACACGGTCTCACGCATGAGACCTCATTAGACTGCATGTTTAAAGATTGCTGCAAAACTGACGTCATTTGGGTGATAGTGTTGATTAGAATCATATCAAAGCCAGGGGTTATCAAGTGTGATCAGCTCGGCTCCCCATCGCTGTGGTGCTTTGTTGAGGACAGGATATGAGAGACTGAGTAATAAGTGCTCAGCACCTCCGAAAGTACAAGTAGCGGCGTCTGCGAATGGGCTGCCATGCCAATAATCTAATAACCAGGGTTTATAACCACCTCAGTCACCCAGTGTAGTTAACTAAAATGAGCTCTGTAGTTAACTAAATGAGCTCTGGGACTTAGATACGTGCTGAAGTTGTGACTAAGAGCATTTAGTGACAACTGAGGAACTTAAAATCCAAAATGGAAAACTTTAGAAACTGTGCACACAAGCACTTCATCACACACACACACACACACACACACACATGTTAGTGTTTTTAGGAAAGTATTCAGAACCCTGGACTTTTTCCACATTGTTACGTTACAGCTTTATTCTAAAATGTAGTAAATAAATATAAATCCTCAGCAATCTACACACAATACCCCATAGTGACATCACAATACCCCATAGTGACAAAGCGAAAACAGGTTAATATTTGCAAATGTATTACAGATAAAAAAGAAAAAAAATACCTTATTTAAATAAGTATTCAGACCCTTTGCTATGAGACTAAATTGAGCTCCGGTGTATCCTGTTTCCATTGATCATTCTTGAGACATTTCTACAACTTGATTGGAGTCCACCTGTGATAAATTCTATTGATTGGACATTAATTTGGAAAGGCACACACACCTGTCTATATAAGGTCCCACAGTTGACAGTGCATGTCAGAGCAAAAACCAAACCACGAGGTCGAAGGAATTGTCCGCAGAGTGCTGAGACAGGATTTTGTCAAGGCACAGATCTGGGGAAGGGAATCAAAAAATGTATGCAGCATCGAAGGTCCCCAAGAACACAGTGGCCATTCTTAAATGGAAGAAGTTTGGAGCCACTAAGACTCCTCCTAGTGCTGGCCACCTGGCCAAAATGAGCAATCGGGGAGAAGGGCCTTGGTCATTGAGGTGACCAAGAACCTGATAGTCACTGACAGAGCTGTAGAGCTGTCCTCTGTGGAGATGGTTTCCCTTCTGGAAGGTTCTCCCATCTCTGCGGCACTCCACCAAATCAGGCCTTTATGGTAGAGTGGCCAGACGGAAGCCACTCCACAGTAAAAGGCACCCGACAGCCCACTTGGAGTTTACCAAAAGGCACCGACAGGACCATGAGAAACAAGATTCTCTGGTCTGATGAAGCCAAGACTGAACTCTTTGGCCTGAATGTCAAGCGCCACCAAAAATGGGCAGGGACTGGGCGACGAGTCACCATTGAGGGAAAGATGAACGAAGCAAAGTACAGAGAGATCCCTGATAAAAACCTGCTCCAGAGCGCTCAGGACTTCAGAATGGTGCGAAGGTTCACCTTACCACAGGACAATGACCCTAAGCACACAGCGAAGACAACGCAGAAGTGGCTTAGGGACAAGTCTCCGAATGTCCTTGAGTGGCCCAAGCCAATGCCCAAACTTGAACCCCGATCGAACATATCTGGAGAGACCTGAAAATAGCTGTGCAGCAACACTCCCCATCCAACCTGAGAGAGCTTGAGAGGATCTGCAGAGAAAAATGGGAGAAACTCTGCCAAACCAAGTGTGCCAAGCTTGTAGCATCTTACCCAAGAAGACTCGAGGCTGTAATCGAGGCCAAAGGTGCATCAACAAAGTACAGAGTAAAGGGTCTGAATACTTATGTAAATGTGATAGTTTTTAAAAATTTTAATACAGTTGCAAAAATGTCTAAAAACCTGTTTTTGTTTTGTCATTATGGGGTTTTGTGTTTAGATTGATGAGGGAAAAATAACTTCGCAATTTTAGAATAAGGCCGTAACGTAACAAATGTGGAAAAGGTGTAGGGGTCTGAATACTTTCCAAATGCACTGTATATAAAATAAATAAATGACTCAGGCAAAGTAAAATGATACAAATAGCTTTGCTCGTGATGCACAGCCCTTTAAAATGATACAAATATAACAGCAACCTGAACACACTGGACTTTTAAAAACAACCACACAGATGTAACTATTTAATGTTTTATTATCTGACCGCCACGAGGCTCCCAAATCAGATTCCTGGTGCGTTCCACAGGTCACGTTTAGAAGTGAATGTTCCAATTTTTTTATTTTTTATTATCCAAGATGAGTGAAGGTTTTGTGGCGCACCAGTTGAGAACTATTGCTCTACTACATTCCCATTCAGTTCTAGTACAAGATAAGATACAAAGAACGTTGTGGATCATAGGGTCTCTTACCGCCCAGGTCTTGCTCAGCCTGAAGATGGGAGCACTTTGCAGGGCTGACACCACAGACACCATGGAGTGGAGGTTATTCAGCTCCAACAGTTTCTGAAAGGAAAAGCACATTTAATACCCTCAATAGAACTAGCAAATCCCTATGCAATAAGTAACAAAACAATATATATATAAATAACGCTATCCTGGATCCAGATCTGTTTCTGCCATATTGCCATCTCCTTGCCATTCATTATCATCAAATATATGTTTGGCATGACAGTTCCTTAAGGGGTTTGCAAGAGAGCAAAAGAACAATGCATATTATATACACAGACTCATCTGAAAACACAACCAAAACAAACAGCAAATGCATCAAACAAAGGTGTAGAGTCACAAGCTTGATGTAATCATTGTGTTCTATGAATATGGGACCAAATACTTCACTTTCTACTACTTTAATATACAGTGAATTTGTCCCAATACTTTTGCTCCCTTAAAATAGGGAGACTATGTACAAAAAGTGCTGTAAATTCTAAACGGTTCACCCAAAATACTGAACAAAAATCTAAAACGCAACATGTAAAATGTTGGTGCCGTGTTTCATGAGCTGAAATAAAAGATCCCAGAAATGTTCCACAAAAAGCTTATTTCTCTAAAATGTGGTGCACAAATGGGTTTAAGTCCCTGTTAGTGAGCATTTCTCCTTTACCAAGAAAATCCATCCACCTGACAGGTGTGGCATATCAAGAAGCTGATTAAACAGCATGGTCATTACACAGGTGCACCTTGTGCTGGGAACAATAAAAGGTCACTCAATGTGCAGTTTTGTCACACAACACAATGCCACAGATGTCTCAAGTTTTGAGAGAGCGTAAAATTGGCATGCTGACAGCAGGAATGTCCACCAGAGCTGTTGCCAGAGAATTCAGTGTTCTTTTCCCCACCATAAGTTGCCTCCAAAATCATTTTAGAGAATTTGGCAGTACGTCCAACTGGGCTCACAACTGCAGACCACGCATAAACACTCCAGCCCAGGACCTCCACATCCAGCTTCTTCACCTGCGGGATCATCTGAGGTGGTGCTGAGGAGTATTTCTGTCTGTAATGAAGCCATTTTGAAGGGAAATTCTCATTCTGATTTGCTGAGCCTAGCACAGCAGTGGGTGGGGTCTGGCTCCCCAGTGGGTGGGGTCTGGCTCCCCAGTGGGTGGGGTCTGGCTCCCCAGTGGGTGGGGTCTGGCTCCCCAGTGGGTGGGGTCTGGCTCCCCAGTGGGTGGGGTCTGGCTCCCCAGTGGGTGGGGTCTCCCCAGTGGGTGGGGTCTGGCTCCCCAGTGGGTGGGGTGGCTCCCCAGTGGGTGGGGTCTGGCTCCCCAGTGGGTGGGGTCTGGCTCCCCAGGGGGGTGCTCCCCAGTGGGTGGGGTCTGGCTCCCCAGTGGGTGGGGTCTGGCTCCCCAGTGGGTGGGGTCTGGCTCCCCAGTGGGTGGGGTCTGGCTCCCCAGTGGGTGGGGTCTGGCTCCCCAGTGGGTGGGGTCTGGCTCCCCAGTGGGTGGGGTCTGGCTCCCCAGTGGGCTCCCCAGTGGGTGGGGTCTGGCTCCCCAGTGGGTGGGGTCTGGCTCCCCAGTGGGTGGGGTCTGGCTCCCCAGCCCCACCCATGGCTGTGCCCTTGCCCAGTCACGTGAAATCCAAAGATTAGGGCCCTAATTTATTTATTTAAATTGACTGATTTCCTGATATGAACTGTAACTCAGTAAAACATTTGAAATTGTTGCATGTTGCCTTCATGTTTTTTTTTTGTTCAGTATAGATGAAAATACCGTCAAATTAAAGTAGACAGTCTGCACTTTAACCTCACAGTTCACTGCTTTCAAATCCAAAACGGTTGGAAGTATACAGTCAACATAAGAAAGACCTCACTATATGGTACATCTGGAATAATAATCCAAGAGATTGAAACTGTGCTGATGAAAAGTTAAATCTAAAGAGAAAACAAGAGAGAGAGAGAACTAATGGCCTAACCAGAGGAATGAATACTTGGCTTTGTGAATAGAATCATACAGGCCTCCATATACATGTGCTAGCTCTTAGTCGAATATAGACAGCCATCAATGGATATCAGGATTAGGGTGGATTCATTCTAAAAAATATATTGAAATTCACTGAAATGCAACATATGAATTGAAAACAGTCCTCGTTTAAAAGTCTAGTGAATCATAAGTCCATAAATAGTACATCCCTGGGTTGCTCGTCTTTTCAGTTCGCTGCAGTTAGCAACTTGAACGAGCTGCAAAAAAAACAAAACAAAAAAAACACTTAAACTGAACAGTTTTATCTCCATCTCTTCATTCAAAGACTAAATCATGGACACACTTACTGACAGTTGCGACTGCTTCACGTGATTTATTGTTGCGTCTACCTTCTTGCGCTGTTGTCTGTGCCCAATAATGTTTTGTGCTGCTACCATGTTATGTTTGCTACCATGCTATGTTGTTGTCTTAGGTTTCTCTTTATGTAGTGTCTCTCTTGTACTGTTGTGTGTTTTGTCCTATATTTTTATTTATTTTAATCCCACGCCCCCGTAGAAGGCCTTTGTCCTTTTGGTAGGCCGTCATTGTAAATAAGAATTTGTTCTCAACTGACTTGCCTAGTTAAAGTTTAATTTAAATAAACAAATTGGAATCAGACTCCTGAAGGTAACATGAAATTGACCCATAAACTGTTGACTAGAATAACCTACGACAACAACCACATCTAAAAAAAATGTTTTACCGAATACTTCTGTCCTGATGAGTTTTAAATTAGTCCGTTTTTCTACTATTGGCTGAATGAGAAGATAAATATGAATTCTCTCTCCTATTTCCAACTGAATTGATTGACAGTTTTGGTAGTTCTAAAAATCCTCCCCATTTCCAAATGGTCAATATCCCCGCTGCTGTTTTCCTGGTCCATGATGATGTCATGGTTCCACTAAGCTCTTTCCACCCCCACGCCATGACCTCTGGGAGGTACTCTCACTGCTGCAGCTCCCTGATTGGACTGTGGCCGGACAGAGAGAGAGAACCTATTGTTTTTGTCATCGGTGTGTCTGCTTTCTTCATTACTTCTAATACAATGGCGTTAACATGACCAGGGGTTCTGAAACCTTTTCAGCTCCAGAAACCAAATGAGAAATTGACCGTCCTCCTGTGACCCAATTGGTCCTCCAACGACCCAAATTAAACAAGAAAGGGTGTGTGATTATAGATGTATTCACATAACTCAAGACCCACCTCTCACATGTCCAAGGCCCACTTTGGGTCCTGACACAGTTTAATAAACCCTGTGTAGAGTGTTTCTCTCAAAACAAAACTCTGGTCCTAGAGGCCCACTAAGTAAGCTGGATCTCACTCCAGCAGGGCACTGTTAGAGGCCATTATAAGTCATGTTTAATTGTTTCTGGGAAACCAATACAGTGATGATTCATTTGAAATTCACTTCTTTTTTTTAAAGGTGAGAAAATCATTTTCATGTGGACCAACAGTCTGTCAAAAGGTGAGTTTATTTAGATCATGACTACATGCTAGCAGATACCCATAGACTTCCAGTCTTTGCGCTAACGACAGTTAGCATTGGCTCGCAAAACCAACTATAACTTCCTTCATACTGGGCACAGAGGCATAACAATCGCATCCACGAATTCATCGAACTCTGGGGAAGTAGATAAAATCCAGAAGTATCCCTTTAATCCGTTGCTGGGTGATTTGTTTGGCTTTGACAGTGGGCCGTCAAAAAATAGAGAACACCACATGCGTTACTGGAGGGTTGCCTTCATTGGGGTTAAGCTATAACAATGAATTCAGAAAATACAATTGCCAATCCAATTCATGACATGGATATAAGTGTACTGGATCAACCTTAACGTGAAAATCTTGTACGGGAGGATAATATTTATAGATTCATTCAAGCGGTCTGGTTTTGAAATCAGAGAAAAGCATTCCAGTTGATTTACAGATGTGGTCACAGAAGATAACAAGAGAAACATGTTGGGTTCAATTATTCCACTGTGAACCATTATTCAGATAAATAAAAACCTAAGTATTTTGTGAATTATGAGTTCTGGAAAACACTTAAGACAAAGTTCTGGTTCACCATTCAAAAGCTCTAAACTATGTTTAAAGGCAAGCCCATGTTCATGTCACCAGTATAAACTATGTGAAAGGCTAGCCCATGTTCATGTCACCAGTATAAACTATGTGAAAGGCAAGCCCATGTTCATGCCACCAGTATAAACTATGTGAAAGGCGAGCCCATCTTCATGTCATATGTCACCAGTATAAACTATGTGAAAGGCTAGCCCATGTTCATGCCACCAGTATAAACTATGTGAAAGGCAAGCCCATGTTCATGTCACCAGTATAAACTATGTGAAAGGCTAGCCCATGTTCATGTCACCAGTATAAACTATGTGAAAGGCTAGCCCATGTTCATGTCACCAGTATAAACTATGTGAAAGGCTAGCCCATGTTCATGTCACCAGTATAAACTATGTGAAAGGCAAGCCCATGTTCATGTCACCAGTATAAACTATGTGAAAGGCTAACCCATGTTCATGTCATGTCACCAGTATAAACTATGTGAAAGGCTAGCCCATGTTCATGTCACCAGTATAAACTATGTGAAAGGCTAGCCCATGTTCATGCCACCAGTATAAACTATGTGAAAGGCTAGCCCATGTTCATGTCACCAGTATAAACTATGTGAAAGGCTAGCCCATGTTCATGCCACCAGTATAAACTATGTGAAAGGCTAGCCCATGTTCATGTCATATGTCACCAGTATAAACTATGTGAAAGGCAAGCCCATGTTCATGTCACCAGTATAAACTATGTGAAAGGCAAGCCCATGTCACCAGTATAAACTATGTGAAAGGCAAGCCCATGTTCATGTCACCAGTATAAACTATGTGAAAGGCTAGCCCATGTTCATGTCATGTCACCAGTATAAACTATGTGAAAGGCTAGCCCATGTTCATGTCATGTCACCAGTATAAACTATGTGAAAGGCTAGCCCATGTTCATGTCATATGTCACCAGTATAAACTATGTGAAAGGCTAGCCCATGTTCATGTCACCAGTATAAACTATGTGAAAGGCTAGCCCATGTTCATGCCACCAGTATAAACTATGTGAAAGGCTAGCCCATGTTCATGTCATATGTCACCAGTATAAACTATGTGAAAGGCTAGCCCATGTTCATGTCACCAGTATAAACTATGTGAAAGGCTAGCCCATGTTCATTCATGTCACCAGTATAAACTATGTGAAAGGCTAGCCCATGTTCATGTCACCAGTATAAACTATGTGAAAGGCTAGCCCATGTTCATGTCACCAGTATAAACTATGTGAAAGGCTAGCCCATGTTCATGTCACCAGTATAAACTATGTGAAAGGCTAGCCCATGTTCATGTCACCAGTATAAACTATGTGAAAGGCTAGCCCATGTTCATGTCATGTCACCAGTATAAACTATGTGAAAGGCTAGCCCATGTTCATGTCACCAGTATAAACTATGTGAAAGGCTAGCCCATGTTCATGTCATGTCACCAGTATAAACTATGTGAAAGGCTAGCCCATGTTCATGTCATATGTCACCAGTATAAACTATGTGAAAGGCTAGCCCATGTTCATGTCACCAGTATAAACTATGTGAAAGGCTAGCCCATATGTCACCAGTATAAACTATGTGAAAGCTAGCCCAACTATGTCACCAGTATAAACTATGTGAAAGGCTAGCCCATGTTCATGTCATATGTCACCAGTATAAACTATGTGAAAGGCTAGCCCATGTTCATGTCATATGTCACCAGTATAAACTATGTGAAAGGCTAGCCCATGTTCATGTCACCAGTATAAACTATGTGAAAGGCTAGCCCATGTTCATGTCATATGTCACCAGTATAAACTATGTGAAAGGCTAGCCCATGTTCATGTCACCAGTATAAACTATGTGAAAGGCTAGCCCATGTTCATGTCACCAGTATAAACTATGTGAAAGGCTAGCCCATGTTCATGCCACCAGTATAAACTATGTGAAAGGCTAGCCCATGTTCATGTCATATGTCACCAGTATAAACTATGTGAAAGGCGAGCCCATGTTCATGTCACCAGTATAAACTATGTGAAAGGCAAGCCCATGTTCATGTCACCAGTATAAACTATGTGAAAGGCTAGCCCATGTTCATGTCACCAGTATAAACTATGTGAAAGGCTAGCCCATGTTCATGTCATATGTCACCAGTATAAACTATGTGAAAGGCTAGCCCATGTTCATGTCACCAGTATAAACTATGTGAAAGGCTAGCCCATGTTCATGTCACCAGTATAAACTATGTGAAAGGCTAGCCCATGTTCATGTCATGTCACCAGTATAAACTATGTGAAAGGCTAGCCCATGTTCATGTCACCAGTATAAACTATGTGAAAGGCTAGCCCATGTTCATGCCACCAGTATAAACTATGTGAAAGGCTAGCCCATGTTCATGTCATATGTCACCAGTATAAACTATGTGAAAGGCAAGCCCATGTTCATGTCACCAGTATAAACTATGTGAAAGGCTAGCCCATGTTCATGTTCATGTCACCAGTATAAACTATGTGAAAGGCTAGCCCATGTTCATGTCACCAGTATAAACTATGTGAAAGGCTAGCCCATGTTCATGTCACCAGTATAAACTATGTGAAAGGCTAGCCCATGTTCATGTCACCAGTATAAACTATGTGAAAGGCTAGCCCATGTTCATGTCACCAGTATAAACTATGTGAAAGGCTAGCCCATGTTCATGTCACCAGTATAAACTATGTGAAAGGCAAGCCCATGTTCATGTCACCAGTATAAACTATGTGAAAGGCTAGCCCATGTTCATGTCACCAGTATAAACTATGTGAAAGGCTAGCCCATGTTCATGTCATATGTCACCAGTATAAACTATGTGAAAGGCTAGCCCATGTTCATGTCATATGCCACCAGTATAAACTATGTGAAAGGCTAGCCCATGTTCATGTCATATGACACCAGTATAAACTATGTGAAAGGCTAGCCCATGTTCATGTCATATGTCACCAGTATAAACTATGTGAAAGGCTAGCCCATGTTCATATGTCACCAGTATAAACTATGTGAAAGGCTAGCCCATGTTCATGTCATATGTCACCAGTATAAACTATGTGAAAGGCTAGCCCATGTTCATGTCATATGTCACCAGTATAAACTATGTGAAAGGCTAGCCCATGTTCATGTCATATGTCACCAGTATAAACTATGTGAAAGGCTAGCCCATGTTCATGTCACCAGTATAAACTATGTGAAAGGCTAGCCCATGTTCATGTCACCAGTATAAACTATGTGAAAGGCTAGCCCATGTTCATGTCACCAGTATAAACTATGTGAAAGGCTAGCCCATGTTCATGTCACCAGTATAAACTATGTGAAAGGCAAGCCCATGTTCATGTCACCAGTATAAACTATGTGAAAGGCTAGCCCATGTTCATGTCATATGTCACCAGTATAAACTATGTGAAAGGCAAGCCCATGTTCATGTTCCATAGCACCAGTATAAACTATGTGAGGTAGTATAACCCATGTTCATTTTCATTACACCAGTATAAACTATGTCTAATCTAGCCCATGCTTCATAGCATATGTCACCAGTATAAACTATGTGTAAAAGGCTAGCCCATGTTCATGTCATATGTCCCCAGTATAAACTATGTGAAAGGCTGAAGCCCATGTTCATGTAGCTACATAATTGTCACCAGTATAAATATGTGAAAGGCTAGCCCATGATTATCTTAATTTCGAGGTTATGTCACCAGTATAAACTATGTGAAAGGCTAGCCCATGTTCATGTCATATGTCACCAGTATAAACTATGTGACAGGCTAGCCCATGTTCATTTCACTTCATTACCAGTATAAACTATGTGATCGTAGCTAGCCCATGTTCATGTCATTTGTATCACAATTGTATAAACTATGTGAAAGGCTAGCCCATTGTCGTCTTTTATGTCACCAGTATAAACTATGCTAGCTAGCCAGTTATAAACAGCACTGTAGAAACTATTACACTACGGAACCATGTTCATGTCATACTGCCACCAGTATAAACTATGTGAAAGGCTAGCCCATGTTCATGTCATATGTCAACATTTTAGTCAATAAAACTATGTGCTTAAGGAACATTAGCCCATAGTCCATGTCATTCCAATGTCACCAGTATAAACTCTGTGAAAAGCCTGTCAACATGTTCATGTCTCCTCAGTATAAACTATGTGAAACGCTCCAGCCCATGTTCATGTCACCAGTATAAACTGGTGGTCCCAGCTAGCCACGTGGAGTTCAGGTCTCCGGTAGCCAGTATAAACTGCCAATGCCAACAAGGCAGAGTTCATGCCACCAGTATAAACTATCTTGAACTGACGGCCCATGTTCATGTCATATGTCACCAGTATAAACTATGTGAAAGGCGCACAGCCCATGTGTCATGTCACCAGGATAAATCTATGTGAAAGGCTAGCCCATGTTCATGTCTGTCACCAGTATAAACTATTTGAAATGCGAGCCCATGTTCATGCCCTTTCAAGCTTAACATCCTTATGTTATCGCCCTCCAGGTTCCCCATGTTCATGTCAGCCAGTATAAACTATGTGAGGAGGCTAGCCCATGTTCCTGGGCACTTTAACCTCCACCAGTATAAACTATGTGAATTCCTCTCTGCCTTCTTCATTCCCTCTCCTCTTGTGACCTCATCTCACCAGTATAAACATGTGCAAAGGCTAGCCCATGTTCATGATGCTGTTCACCAGTATAAACTATGTGAAAGGCTAGCCCATGTTCATTCACCAGTATAAACTATGTGAAAGGCTAGCCCATGTTCATGTCATATCTCACCAGTATAAACTATGTCCAGGCTAGCCCATGTTCATACCTTCTCAACCTATCTCCTGATTCCAACCTCTCTTCCATTTCTGCATCCTTTAACTCTCTATGTGAAAGGCTCCAGGCCCATGTTCATGTCATATGCCACCAGTATAAACTATGTGAAAGCTCACAGCCCATGTTCCGGGCACCAGCGGAAATAAACTATGTCCCTGCAGACCTGGCATCTTCATCCCTCAGTCTACATTTTCCTCCTCTGTCTCTGTGAAAGCCACTTTCCCATGTTCCATGCATCTGCCACTAAGTATAAACTATTTGCCACCTTCTAGCCCATGTTCATGTCATCCTCCCACCAGTATAAACTATGTGAAAAAAGGCTAGCCCATGTTCATGCTATGTCACCAGTATAAACTATGTGAAAGGCTAGCCCTGTTCATGTCACCAGTATAAACTATGTGAAAGGCGGCCCATGTTCATGTCACCAGTATAAACTATGTGAAAGGCTCCAGCCCAGACCTTTCATGTCACCAGTATAAACTATGTGAAAGGCTAGCCCATGTTCATTCAATATGTCACCAGTATAAACTATGTGAAAAAACCTACACTTTATCCCTCCATGTTCAGACCAGTATCACCAGTATAAACTATGTGAAAGGCTAGCCCATGTTCATGTCATATCACCAGTATAACCTTCTTGATCCAAATCATGTTTCAAGACTGTCATTCAACTGAGTATAAACTATCTGAAAGGCGCTCCCATGTTCATGTCATATGTCACCAGTATAAACTATGTGAAAGGCTAGCCCATGTTCATGTCACCAGTATAAACTATGTGAAAGCGCGGCCCATGTTCATGCCACCAGTATAAACTATGTGAAATCTGTCTAGCCATGTTCATGCCACCAGTATAAACTATGTCTGGCTAGGCCCATGTTCATGTCATGTCACCAGTATAAACTATGTGAAAGGCTAGCCCATGTTCACCTTCACCAGTATAATTATGTGAAAGGCTCCTCCCTCATGTTCACTGGCTTCCAGTATAAACTATGTGAAAGGACCATGGTTCATGTCACCAGTATAAACTATGTGAAAGGCTAGCCCATCTTCATGTCCTAGTATAAACTATCATCCAAGGCCTGCTCGCCCTCCCCTCACTGAGGAAGTACAGTCACCAGTAAAACTATGGCCCCCCAATGTTGGAAAAACTAGCCCATGTTCATGGACCAGCGGAGTATATCACATGTGAAAAAGCCCATGTTCATGTCATATGTCACCAGTATAAGTAACTTCTCACCCCCTTAAATGATTTAGATGCACTTTTGTAAAGTGGCTGTTCCATGATGTCATGTGAATTAATTTGTAAGTGGATAAACTATGTCTGAAATGACTTAAATGTAAATGTAATGTTCATGTCACCAGTATAAACTATGTGAAAGGCTAGCCCATGTTCATGTCACCAGTATAAACTATGTGAAAGGCTAGCCCATGTTCATGTCACCAGTATAAACTATGTGAAAGGCTAGCCCATGTTCATGTCATATGTCACCAGTATAAACTATGTGAAAGGCTAGCCCATGTTCATGTCATATGCCACCAGTATAAACTATGTGAAAGGCTAGCCCATGTTCATGTCACCAGTATAAACTATGTGAAAGGCTAGCCCATGTTCATGTCATATGTCACCAGTATAAACTATGTGAAAGGCTAGCCCATGTTCATGTCATATGTCACCAGTATAAACTATGTGAAAGGCGAGCCCATGTTCATGTCACCAGTATAAATTATGTGAAAGGCTAGCCCATCTTCATGTCATATGTCACCAGTATAAACTATGTGAAAGGCGAGCCCATGTTCATGTCACCAGTATAAACTATGTGAAAGGCTAGCCCATCTTCATGTCATATGTCAACAGCATATCTCCACTGCATATTTTTTTCCCCTCACTAAAATTGGGTTTTATTTGATAACCTTCATGGGTTCGCAAGAGAAATAACAACGCATGACACGTACATGTGACCAAGTGGGACACACGCGCACACACACACGCACGCACACGCACGCACTAATGACCTAAGACCGATAAAAGGCCTGTAATTATGGTGCTGTAATAAAATCTTGATAGATGTGCTGAGCAAGATGAACAGTACCTCGTTTCAAAGCAGCAATTGATGCAGGTACTTCTCTATTCTACTGGAGCATAACATTTCATTTTTGCCAAATCGACACCAAAGTGCTGCCACGGTGCTTTCGTGTTGATGACTACGCACAATGATTACTTGAGCTAGTCGTTCATAAATCATACAGCTGGGAAAACCCAAAAAAACGTCACACTTAACATTTTGCACCACAGATTCAAGAAGTCTGTTTGAATATTATTATTATTTTTAAACATCTGCAATATCGCTTATTTTCATACCTACACTTCTCAACCTGATCCTTGGAAAGGACACTGCCACGTGTCATTTAAGTCCCATGTGTTGCGTGGGCTTGAGCAGAGTGCTTGGGCCCACCATACGGGTCAACACACCAGGATGGTCTGCTGGTATAAATAGGACCTCAGCATAGACGGAAGACACCCTGTACAACAGGTTAGAGTCCCACGTAATGTCAATAAATCCCTAGACGATCTTTAGGATGTTCAAAATAACACTTTGTTTGGTGGCAACTGCAAACTGTTGACATATTACTTCAGCTAACTACCCTCAATACGCTGCCAACTACCCTCAATACGCTGCTAACTACCCTTAATATGCTGCAAACTGTTGACATATTACTTCAGCTAACTACCCTCAATACGCTGCTAACTACCCTCAATACGCTGCTAACTACCCTCAATACGCTGCTAACTACCCTCAATACGCTGCTAACTACCCTCAATACGCTGCTAACTACCCTCAATACGCTGCTAACTACCCTTAATATGCTGTAAACTGTTGACATAGCTAAAGTACTAACTACCCTCAATATGCTTGAAAACTTAGTTGCTACATGTTCAGTTGAAGGTGAACTAATCAAACTGAATATATGTGTATAGTATTATAGATAAACTGTGTATGTGTGGGGGGGGGGATCTACTCAAATCAACTTTCAATGAATGAATTAAATGATGGTGAACTGAGGGGAGCTCCGAGTGAACAAGCGTCGATAGGGACAGCAGTATTGGTGTGAACCTCAAGGCCTAGTGGCCATTAGAGGTACTACTCCAAAGGTTTGTTTGTCGTGGCGGTCCCAGGAGAACCTCTGGATTGCACAACAACATTTTGCCATGCGTTAAGGAACAGCAGGCGATGAATGGGATGTTTCCTCAATAAAACTGGCTGACTAGTAAGGCTACAAAGGAAGGAATATTCACACCAGTGTGGATGTCGGGCAGGTTCCTCATGTTTACATTTCTGTGTTGTTATTCACTGTATTCTTTTCTAAATCTGTACTTTGTGTGACAATTATTGTTTGTGTGTTTTGTGGAACAGCCCTCCCACTGGTCAATAAGCAGAGGATACGAGGAAGATTTGAGTGTTTGACTGTGTTGCTGGAGTCTAACAGTGTGGTTAATTTTCTCATTCATCCTAGAACCAATATTCTCAGTGGCCATGTGGTCTGAACTCACCTTGGCTATTTTAACAAAATGGCTCAGTATTTCTGCTCGGATCTTCAGTGTCTGGGCAGTCAAAATTTCTCTCACCAGCCAAAAGCTAACCTGCAAAAAAACAAAAACAAGAAGTACATAATTACTGAGTATACATATGGAGAACAGTATTAAAAAACACACAATCTAGAGATCAGTCTGCATTCACATTACATTCTTGTGACAGCAGGATGAAACCGGATGGTACTCTTTTCAATGAGACAACCATTACTACCAAACCATTATTATAGAAAATTAGACAAATTATGCCCATTTTTAGATTGGTAAATTAGTAGTTAGTCTAGCGGGAGACCCCAAGGACCAACCAGGAATGAATAGGACCAACCTCTACACTGTTCCCCAAGTCATTAGACAACAACAACAACAACAAAAAATGCAGTTCAACAGTTTATTAACTCTCCATAGCCATTGTGGGTGATCAGATTAGAGTCACGAGTGAGAATCTCTCACTTAACACTGTGGTTAGTGAGCAGTAGTCACTCATTTCTAACTTTGCGATTAAAAGCAATAGCAGCTGGAGTCTGTGCATGTCTTGTCAGAAATGGGCAAGGCAACACAGGGGACGCTCAACCAAGCCCATAACCCCTACAAGGTCTGGTCCATGAATCTCCTTAGAGGCCGGGAGGGAAATTCAATTGAGAAAAACCACTAGCTTAAGGAGAACTCATTTCTGAATTTACCCACACAAAAAAAATGGGAAGAAAATCTGAAGCAAAACCCACAATAACACTAGACATGGAAACCCATTAAAAGCCATTTGGTTTCCTTGATTGTATTTGTGCCGCAAACACTGTGTGCCATCCACATGGGCTTAGCTTGGCAGAGCCTCACAAACCCCAAATGAGTTTTAACAAAGGGCATTTGCAGTGGTATTGTGTGTGTGTGTGTGTGTGTGTACTGTAGAGTTATTTCACCCATGTGAACACGAGAACAGAAGGAGAGACGCATGATGAATCCAAACCATTATTGACAGCAACTTGCCCTTTTCACCTACATCTGACAGTTTTAAAATGCTCAAAGGCTAATTCCTTTATCATGTGGGGGGGGGGGGGGGGCAAAAGCTCTGCTTTTCAGTTTTTCCACTGGAAAATATAAATTAACTTTGCTTGTAAAGCAGCCATCACCGTGACAGGAATTGCTGTCTGATTCTGACTGGGCAGTTCCTTCCTGTTACGACAGGTTCAGGTTTTTTGACAGGAAGATAACCTGCTATAATCTTCTGTTTCTGGCCTATGTCAGATTTACTGCAACAGCTCCGGAGGAAACAGAGACCACAGGGTAAACCAGAGATTATACAGTGAACACCATTAAGCCAGATCCTGGGACTTCCACCTGTAAGCTTGGGAAGCCTCCATTTGACAGACAACCATCATGACATATTTCCTGCCGAGTCCCCCAGGGGCTTGTTCCAGCTCCAATGCTTTTCTCAGATACTAGCCCTGGAATGGGGCAAGCTATAGCCCTGAATAGGAGCCCTGAAAGGGCCCGTCTGTAGCCCCGAATAGGAGCCCTGTAAGGGCCTGTGTATAGCCCTGAATAGGAGCCCTGAAAGGGCCTGTGTATAGCCCTGAAAGGGCCTGTGTATAGCCCTGAATAGGAGCCCTGTAAGGGCCTGTGTATAGCCCTGAATAGGAGCCCAGAAAGGGCCTGTGTATAGCCCTGAATAGGAGCCCTGTAAGGGCCTGTGTATAGCCCTGAATAGGAGCCCTGAAAGGGCCTGTGTATAGCCCTGAATAGGAGCCCTGAAAGGGCCTGTGTATAGCCCTGAATAGGAGCCCAGAAAGGGCCTGTGTATAGCCCTGAATAGGAGCCCAGAAAGGGCCTGTGTATAGCCCTGAATAGGAGCCCAGAAAGGTATAGCCCTGAATAGGAGCCCAGAAAGCCCTGAATAGGAGCCCAGAAAGGGCTTGTGTATAGCCCTGAATAGGAGCCCAGAAAGGGCCTGTGTATAGCCCTGAATAGGAGCCCTGGAATTGGCCAGGCAATAGCCCTGAATAGGAGCCCTGAAAGGGCCTGTCTACAGCCCTGAATAGGAGCCCCGAAAGGGCCTGTGTATAGCCTTGAATAGGAGCCCTGTGGGATCCTATGCACTGTAAGTACTGTATACCTGTTCAATCTGGCAATAAACAAGCTTCACTGTAAACATGTGCCATGATACTAATCATAGTAAACAGAACCTCCACAATAGGGATCCAGAAACAGGGTGTTTTCACTCTAAATCTTTAAATGATTATGGGGTCCGTGCAAGTAGTTCATGGTCTGAAGGTGAATTAGCCTCAAACGTGATTCAATGTTTGTCTGCTAGCAAACATGGTGACCTTTAACCCCGATGTTTACTGTAGGTACGGCTCAATGGGTGAGACCGATGCTGGGTACACCACACAACATGAAGCAGATGCATGATCGTGTACCTTTGGGGACAACCTATCAAGATGCAGGGATACAGTAATATAGAATGTGTTATGGTATAAGAGAAGGAAATTGGATTACTTCAAACCGTAGTCAAATATGAAAGAGAAATCTCACTACAATGTCGGTTTACCCACTTACCCTTTAACTAGCCACTATGCATTGATAAAACAAACCACTAACTAGCCACTATGCATTGATAAAACAAACACTAACTAGCCACTATGCATTGATAAAACAAACACTAACTAGCCACTATGCATTGATAAAACAAACACTAACTAGCCACTATGCATTGATAAAACAAACACTAACTAGCCACTATGCATTGATAAAACAAACACTAACTAGCCACTATGCATTGATAAAACAAACACTAACTAGCCACTATGCATTGATAAAACAAACACTAACTAGCCACTATGCATTGATAAAACAAACACTAACTAGCCACTATGCATTGATAAAACAAACACTAACTAGCCACTATGCATTGATAAAACAAACACTAACTAGGCACTATGCATTGATAAAATAAATAGTAAAGTCCCACTATGCATTGATAAAACAAACACTAACTAGCCACTATGCATTGATAAAATAAATAGTAAAGTCCCACTATGCCTTGATAAAATAAATAGTAAAGTCCCACTATGCATTGATAAAACAAACACTAACTAGCCACTATGCATTGATAAAATAAATAGTAAAGTCCCACTATGCATTGATAAAACAAACACTAACTAGCCACTATGCATTGATAAAATAAATATGCCTTGTAAAGTGTCCCACTATGCATTGATAAAACAAACCACTAGCCACTATGCATTGATAAAATTCAAACACTAACTAGCCACATTGATAAAATAAATAGTAAAGTATGCCTTGATAAAATAAATAGTAAAGTCCCACTATGCATTGATAAAACAAACACTAACTAGCCACTATGCATTGATAAAATAAATAGTAAAGTCCCACTATGCATTGATAAAACAAACACTAACTAGCCACTATGCATTGATAAAATAAATAGTAAAGTCCCACTATGCATTGATAAAATAAATAGTAAAGTCCCACTATGCATTGATAAAATAAATAGTAAAGTCCCACTATGCATCAGTAAAAAAAAAAGTTAAAAAAAATATTAAAAAAGGTACCTCGAACTATTAAATCGACAAGACAAACATTTTAAACTATCTGCTGTTCATTGATAAAACTAGTCTCTCAGAAATGTTTTGGTCTTTGCCATTCCAACTGAAGATGAGGTAGTTCCCTGGGACACGCATAACATCAGCAAATCACTGAGGATCCTCTCAAACCAACATCATCACTGTCACAGCGGAAACCGGGAGAGATCAATATCGCCTCACCAGAAAACAATTAGGTTCATGTTATTACGTTACAGGGCCTTCAGAAACTATTCACACCCCTCGACTTTTTCAACATTTCGTGGTGTTACAGCCGGAATTATAAATTGATTGAGATTTTGTGTCACTGGCCTACACACAATACCCCATAATGTAAAAGTGGAATTATGTTGGAATTTATTACAAATTAATTGAAAATGAAAAGTTGAAATGTTTTATGGGTCAATAAGTATTCAACCCCTTTGTTATAGCAAGGCTAAATAAGGAAATGCCCCAGATTTTGAATGCGCTGTGTTCCAATGTCTCCTTATATGGCTGTGAATGCGCCAGGAATGAGCCTACACTTTCTGTTGTTTCCCCAAGGTGTCTGCAGCATTGTGACGTATTTGTAGGCATATCATTGGAAGATTGACCATAAGAGACTACATTTACCAGGTGTCCGCTTGGTGTCCTCCGTCGAAATTATTGCGCAATC
Source organism: Oncorhynchus masou masou (assembly GCF_036934945.1). Lineage (NCBI taxonomy): Eukaryota > Metazoa > Chordata > Actinopteri > Salmoniformes > Salmonidae > Oncorhynchus > Oncorhynchus masou. The sequence continues at coordinate 82,322,373 of NC_088239.1, read as the reverse complement.
TCCAGCTGCGAGCACTTTTCCATTTGGTTCAGAGGAGAAAGGCAACTGCCACGAATGATTTATCATCAAATAGATATGTGAAAAACACCTTGAGGATTGATTCTAAACAATGTTTGCCATGTTTCTGTCGATATAATGGAGTTAATTTGGAAAAAAGTTTGGCGTTGTAATGACTGAATTTTCGGGGGGTTTTCTTAGCCAAACGTGATGAACAAAACGGAGCGATTTCTCCTACACAAATAATCTTTTTGGAAAACTGAACATTTGCTATCTAACTGAGAGTCTCCTCATTGAAAACATCCGAAGTTCTTCAAAGGTAAATGATTTAATTTGAATGCTTTTCTTGTTTTTGTGAAAATGTTGCCTGCTGAATGCTAGGCTTAATGCTATGCTAGCTATCAATACTCTTACACAAATGCTTGTGTAGCTATGGTTGAAAAGCATATTTTGAAAATCTGAGATGACAGTGTTGTTAACAAAAGGCTAAGCGTGTGAGCCAATATATTTATTTAATTTCATTTGCGATTTTCATGAATAGTTAACGTTGCGTTATGCTAATGAGCTTGAGGCTATGATTACGCTCCCGGATACGGGATTGCTCGACGCAAGCAGTTAACATCGCAGGCAGGCTCAGGGCAAAGGCCAGATGGTGTTCCGAGTTATAAAATATTATGTTTCGAAATTTAAAAAAAAACTCTAGCAATGTCTGAGCTCCACCTTCGAAGCACAAGAAGTAACAGTCTGATCAGAGTGGCTGTGAAGACATTTAACGGACACCGTTCCATGGCCTACGGTCTGGGAAGCTGTTCAAATGGTCTTCATTCACCTTGATTCAGCTGTAAATCCTCACTTCGATTTAGGTCAAATTGTTCACTCAGTAATGCATTGATGTCAAAGGGACACTTAAAAAAAATATATATATATATTTAAAAAAAGAAGAGAAAATTCACCTAAATTAGCACCGCAATGAAGATCTGGTGGTGGTCAGTCTAAAACTCCCTTTTCAAACGGGTAACCTGCAATGAGCTAAACCTCTGGCTTGAGGACGTGACTGATCTGAATGTTACACCTTTCAACCTAGGCCTTGTGGCAATCCTTAAGATGGATACTAGTGCAATGTGCTTGGATCAGGAGTGGCCTTTAAAAAAAGTTTTTTTAGCGGGCACTGAGTTGAAAGACTCATTACATCATCCACTGTGCTGCTTTCCACCATTGCCATTTGACACAAATTGGGCCGTTGCTCATGAGCTAACGAGACACACTTATCCGAAAGCCCTTTGAGGAAGCGCCAGAGACTGAGTGTTGGGACGGGGTCTAATCCCTCGCTAAGCTCTAAGGGCACCAGGGCTCCCTGTATCCTGGGTACCTATGAGGAATTAGCTATGGTTCTGCAACAGGGCCTTGAGAAGGAGTGGAGGAGAGAACGGGGAAACCAATATGCAACTTGGAGAGTATCTCCCCCCCCCCCCCCCCCCCCCCTAACAGTATCATCATCATTCCCTCCGTGAATGTTGTGGGCGGCTTCTGCGGCCCACAGCTCTCCACCTGCCAGGGAACCCCCACACGTTCTAGAGTGGAAGTGGAGAGTGGTGAGTGTGTGTGAGCGAGAGATCAAGAGCGATAAAGAGAGAGACAAGAGGCAGTTCTGAGGTTGATCATGTGATGGAAGGGATGATTCAATACTCGCTATGACAACATGGCATTTTTATCTCAGCGGAGGCCAAGAGACACAAAAAAAAAAAAAATGATCAGTGTAATCCCACAGTGTCAATGAATCATTCACTCCTTAGGTCAACATAAACCTCCAGGAATGTATCAGTAGAACAAATTAAGTCAATAACATGGTTGATATCACTCCACTCCTTGGAGCATCTCTGAGCGATGTCTCCTTTCAAACTATGGCTTCATCCCAGCTAAAACGCTCCCAGGAAATGAACCCGCAGAGGAGAATGGAACCAAAATGAAACAGACAACAACACATGGTAATGCTACACGGGATCAATCTGAAATAAAAAATAAATAAATACATATTATACAAAAAGAACACGTTAACACAAATCCATATACTAAACGAGTCCAGCAACATGGCCAGGACCAATAGCATCACAATTATGCTTCTGTCTGTTGTGAAATGACAGTGTGCGTTTGTTTCCCCTCAGGACATTGGCTGAGGGATATAGCAAACCTACTATTTCTCAAGCCGAAATCAAAACACATCCGTTGTGTGCAACACTACAGCGAAAAGGAAAACCTCCTTTAAACCTGCTAAATTTAATGCCAAAATGTAGATTTACACCTAAATAGACATATGCAAAAGTAATTATCACGGGGGCCATAAACAACGCATAGTAACGCTTATTACTCGTCACAACGTCATCTTTAGGCACCAAGTGACTTCATCCCTCTGTGACCAAGAGGTCTTGTTTCAATTCTACAAAATTATTTTGAAATCCATCTGCGAACTTCACAACAAGCTGCTTTGCTGCTATCGCTAGGCTCCTCCACTTCATAGGCAGAGGAAATTGATCCTTTGTTTGGATAGGCCAGAAAGCTGTACCGTGTCGGGACAAGCTGGACAACCAGAGCGTTCAGAGTTCACAGCAATTGATGTTGCGCCGTTCACGGAGCGCACTGTACACAAGAATGTCGGCCGGGAAATGGTGCAGAACTACTTAAAGTCCCCTAAATAGGGGGACTTACTGTTTAAAAAAGGTTTTTGAATTCCTCGCCAATCAACGACTAAAAAGTTTACATCCTGTTTCTCCCGTTTCCAAGACGCTATATAAAATAAAATAAATGTAATGCATGATTGGTTTGAACCATTCTGCTGATTATGCTTCAGTGGTCATGCAACAGTCAACATCTCAAGTGTCTAAGGGAATCCAAGAGAGAATCCCAGATACCCTCCATGTTCGTGAAACAGTCACCCAGATGTCCTTCGATGGACAACGATGTAAAAGGAAGCTGGAGGGGGAAATTGGGATCTTTCAGAGGACATCTTTCTTTCTGGACTATGGAGGCGTATGCAGGTGACCCTTCAACAAGTACCCAACCTTCCTTCACACGTGTGGCCATCTTTCCAGAACCATGGAGCCAGCTAGTCATGTTTGGTCTAATTGTGTCGTAAAAAAAAAACAGACCCAACCACCAGCTAAGAGACTGGTCATTTAAGTCATTTAAGTCTAAATAGGGACATTTATTTTAGTTAACTCAGCACTCTTCCATTTTGGCAACAAATGGGGGCGAAAAAAAGAAAGGATTTATTTCAAAGTGGTCCCGATCTGTTTCTAGTTATGACTTGGCTGTATTGGTAACAAATGCTTCCATTATAAATAGATCATAAACGTAAATGGCTAAATATCAGCAATCCAAGTATATGCTTCTAAATTTCACTTAGCAAAAATGAGGACTGGGAAAATAAACATAACTTCTCCTTTGAGACAATTACATTTGTACTTACGCAACTGAAAACAAAGGAATAGCATTAAAGTTAGAAATGTGTGAGATTAAACAGGCCAATTACAGCAATTAAATGACTGTCAATAACTGTATGTTGGCATTAATGCAATTGCAGGTCTTGCCTTGGACTGTACAATGCCTTCCGGGGGAAGACGGGAAAGAAAATGGAATATGCGCCGAGTGAGTCTTTTTCCAACTTCCCGCAAATAAGTGTAGACGTTCTACAAAAACCCCAAATGTATTGTACCTTTAGTGGTGAATGGACCAGGCCATTTCCAGGAGATCACTGAGTAGGGAGCTGCCTAAAGGGCTGTCCCCATGAGCCCCAACGTGGGGATAATGAACAGCCCTGTTGAAGAGCTGTGTCCAGCTGGATCGGCAGTCGCTGAGGAATTTCACCGTCAGTGGTGCTCGGACTACTCCGTGTCCGTCCTCACGTTAAAAGATATTCCATTCAAACCAAAGGTTTTCTTTAGATTACAAACCTGGGTTTCAAATGAAATCAATGTCTATTTCTTTCTATATCTGTACCCTCCGACTGCCAATAAAGACGGAGACAAAAGGGGGGGTGGAGTGGGACGGGGACAAAAGGGGGGGGGGGTGGAGTGGGACGGGGACAAAGGGGGGGTGGAGTGGGACGGAGACAAAAGGGGGGGGGGGTGGAGTGGGACGGAGACAAAAGGGGGGTGGAGTGGGACGGGGACAAAAGGGGGGTGGAGGGGACGGAGACAAAAGGGGGTGGAGTGGGACAGGGACAAAGGGGGGGGTGGAGTGGGACAGGGACAAAAGGGGGGTGGAGTGGGACGGAGACAAAAGGGGGGTGGAGTGGGACGGGGACAAAGGGGGGGTGGAGTGGGACGGGGACAAAAAGGGGGGTGGAGTGGGACGGGGACAAAAGGGGGTGGAGTGGGACGGGGACAAAAAGGGGGTGGAGTGGGACGGAGACAAAAGGGGGGTGGAGTGGGACGGAGACAAAAGGGGGGGTGGAGTGGGACAGGGACAAAAGGGGGGTGGAGTGGGACGGGGACAAAAGGGGGGTGGAGTGGGACGGAGACAAAAGGGGGGGTGGAGTGGGACGGGGACAAAAGGGAAGGGGGTGGAGTGGGACGGGGACAAAAGGGGGGGTGGAGTGGGACGGAGACAAAAAGGGAGAAAAAGAAACAAGCTGGCAAACCGCCCGTAGAGATCGGCTAATAGTATTTCCACCCTGCGTTTCCAGTTAGGGAGCCACGTGAGGCCGATAATACTTTAATGGCATAGCCGTCACCAGTTGGGCACAGTTTGAGATCTAAGCTGCAAAGGGTACGAGCCCAACAGACAGGACCAAGTGGGAGCCAATGACACACAGAAACAGAGGTGAGAGCCAGCGTAACACGGTAAGCCTTTGATGCAAAGCATTGAAGCCGGGCGGAAAATTGTAAAAGAAAAACATATTGTAAGACTTCAAATCTCATTAAAAAAAAAGGACCACAACGAAAACAAGTCTCTTGCCTTCTTTGTGTATGTATCCTTGGCAATTTGGTATATGTATTTTATTTATTTATTTTACCTTTATTTAACTAGGCAAGTCAGTTAAGAACAAAATTCTTATTTTCAATGACAGCCTAGGAACAGTGGGTTAACTGCCTGTTCAGGGGGCAGAACGACAAATCAGCTCGGGGGTTTGAACTTGCAAACTTCCGGTTACTAGTCCAACGCTCTAACCACTAGGCTACCCTGCCATACCCGTATATGGATCTGTTGTCTGAGGTAACATTTTATGTATTTTAATGGTCGTCTGGTGTGAATTATGCCTTATGAAGTGAAAAGAAGAGCAGGTCACAGAATAAGTGTATTCCATTAGCAAACACCTATTAAGGTTACTATGCCTCGACCAACGATGATGAGGGGAAACCAAATGATGACCGGTTTCATTTCTTGGTCCAGTGATGCCCATGGGATTAGGGAGGTGGGAGAAGATGAGGTGAAGAGATACGTTATCAAGGGAGTAATGAGAAAAGGTAGGCTCACTGCTCTGCTACGCTATTCATTTCACCTTAAGGGGTTTTCTCTAGACATAGAAAAGTAAACAGATCTCATTTTCTTCTTCCTCTACAAGTTCCTGAGGAAGAAGGTTAAATAGTATCAGGTTTTTATAAAAAGACAAAATCACACAACCAAGTTCTGAAAAAAAAACACCAGAAATGTATGAATGAACTACCTTTTATATGGTATTCTTTTATAAAATAGATCATGTGACAAAACCAACAAACAAATGGGTTTTGAAGGACTCAGTTAAAACACCATTAAGCGCAAATATTGCTATAATAATCAACATGGTGTGTGGTCCTCGCACTACAACTCAAGAAACCATGATATAAACCTAGTAACTCTGTTATATGCCATGATATAAACCGAGACATTCCGGTCTATGATGTGAATGTATTTGTGAACCTATTATTCAACGTAGAAACATTTCTTCATAAGAAGGAGGACTCACCTGGTTGAACCTCCGTGTAAACGCCACCACGTTGGGCGCCAGCCGGTGTTTCTCCTTCCTGTTCCATCCACAGCTGGCCAGCTCCTGCAACACAACAAAACACACAGTCAATGTGATGGATAACTCAGCAATGAACAATGGTGGAGCTAAAATGCCTTTAGAAAGTATTCTCACCCCCCCCCCCAAAAAAAAAGGTGTGTTACAAATGAGATTAGATTGAGATTTGTTGGCATTGGCCGATGTAATCAATGTGAAATGGCTAGGTGGTTAGCGGTGTTGCGCGCTAATAGTGTTTCAAATCGGTGACGTCACTCGCTCTGAGACCTTGAAGTAGTGGTTTTTGTGGAGTGATGGGTAACGATGCTTCGAAGGTGGCTGTTGTTGATGTGTGCAGAGGGTCCCTGGTTCGAGCCCAGGTAGGGGCGAGGTAGGGGCGAGGAGAGGGATGGGTAGGGGCGAGGAGAGGGACGGAAGCTTTACTGTTACACCGACACACAATACACCATAATGTCAAAGTGGAAATATGTTGTTTTTTGAAAATCCATTTGAGCAAATATCTCAAAAAACATGCATCCCGTTTTCAATAAGGCACTAAAGTAAAACCGCAAAACATGTGACAAAGAAATGAGCTTTATGTCCTGATTTCAAAGCGTTATGTTTGGGGCAAATCCAATAACACATCACTGAGTACCACTCTTCATATTGTCAAGCATAGTGGTGGCTGCATCGTGTTATGGGTATGCTTGTAATCTTTAAGGACAGTTTTTTTTAGGATAAAAAATAAACAGAATAGGGCTAAGCACAGGCAAAATCCAAGAGGATATCCTGGTTCAGTCTGCTTTGAATTTACCTTTCAGAAGGACAATAACCGAAAACATAAGGCCAAATCTACACTGGAGTTGCTTACCAAGAGGACATTGAATGTTCCTGGGTGGCCTAGTTACAGTTTTAGCTGAAATCAACTCGAAAATCTATGGCAAGACCTGAACATGGCTGCCTAGCAATGATCAATAACCAACTTGACAGAGCTTGAAGAATTAAAACAATTATGAAATGTGCAAATATTGTACAATCCAGGTGTTCAAAGCTCTTCAGGAATTACCCAGAAAAACAAAATCAGCTGTAATCACTGCCAAAGCTGATTGTAACATGTATTGACTCAAAGGGTGGAATACTTATCTAATCAAGATATATTAGTCTTCCACTTTGACATGAGTATTTTGTGTACGTCATTGACAACAAAAAATACAATTCAATCAATTTTAATCCCACTTTGTAACACAACAAAATGTGGAAAAAGTCAAGGGGTGTGAATAGTTTCTGAAGGCGGTGTATAAGAAACTACATAAGAATGAGAACAACGAGGGTAATTCATTTCAAGGATCATAGAGATGTCATGCTAAATTGCTAAACTTTCTGACGAGCACAGCAAAGCCTTGTAAGGACGTGATCTTTAGTTACGGGAAGAACTGAAAAGCCTCTTGTATACACATTGACTGAATAAATGTGTTCGTTTTCCCCACAGCTTTGAATACATGATCTAGTTTCAATTCTTGTTACTCACACCAATTACTTAATTCACATGGATTATTTTCATTAACAGAAACCTATACATGCCATTTGGTGGCAATGAAAAGATGAAGGAATTCCAAAAACTTCTATCTGATTTTCACTTTACAAGAATGAAGATGCCCAAAACTGGAAATAATGAATTCGTATCACGGACACATATGGACTGTCACATTGCATTACTTGCAATGACAAAAACAAACCATAAACAGAAGTCTTCCAAGCGCACTGTAACTCGATAGTTCCACCTCAATCCACTCTGTCCTTTCTTTCCACCATATATTTTAACAGATGTTCCGATATCACAGGCAAGCACGTCTGCAGGGAGACGTTAAGCCAAATGATGTTCCTCTGGAAAAATAAAGGACATAACTGTGTCCCACAAGGCTGTATAGAGGAAGTCTGGGGAGTTTTATATATATATATATATTTTTTAATCACATTTTCCCCTTGGTTTGCGATGAGAAACCATTGAGCCAAGATCCTCTAAGAATTCAACCAATTAAGAAGAGGCAACTGTTAAATAAACCCATTTATATACACTGGGGCCCCGAGGGCCTCTCCAGGTTGGGGTTAGCAAAAGCTCAATACACCAGGGCCTGAGGGCCTCTCCAGGTTGGTGTTAGCAACAGCTCAATACACTAGGGCCTGAGGGCCTCTCCAGGTTGGTGTTAGCAACAGCTCAAAACACTAGGGCCTGAGGGCCTCTCCAGGTTGGTGTTAGCAACAGCTCAAAACACTAGGGCCTGAGGGCCTCTCCAGGTTGGTGTTAGCAACAGCTCAATACACCAGGGCCTGAGGGCCTCTCCAGATTGGGGTTAGCAAAAGCTCAATACACCAGGGCCTGAGGGCCTCTCCAGGTTGGTGTTAGCAACAGCTCAATACACTAGGGCCTGAGGGCCTCTCCAGGTTGGTGTTAGCAACAGCTCAAAACACTAGGGCCTGAGGGCCTCTCCAGGTTGGTGTTAGCAACAGCTCAAAACACTAGGGCCTGAGGGCTCTCCAGGTTGGTGTTAGCAACAGCTCAATACACCAGGGGGCCTCTCCAGATTGGTGTTAGCAACAACTCAATACAAGGCCTGAGGGCCTCTCCAGGTTGGTGTTAGCAACAGCTCAATACACCAGGGCCTGAGGGCCTCTCCAGGTTGGTGTTAGCAACAGCTCAATACACTAGGGCCTGAGGGCCTCTCCAGGTTGGTGCCAACAGCTCAAAACAGGGCCTCTCCAGGTTGGTGTTAGCAACAGCTCAATACACCAAGGCCTGAGGGCCTCTCCAGGTTGGTGTTAGCAACAGCTCAATACACTAGGGCCTGAGGGCCTCTCCAGGTTGGTGTTAGCAACAGCTCATAAACAGCATCTGGAGCTCACAGCTAATTACAGAAAACAGGAGGATCACCAAGGTTATGGTCTTCAGGACATTCACACAAAGTGCTGCTTTATTTCAAATTTTTACACCATTTTTCCTCAATTTCTCTCGTCTCATCGCTGGAACTCCCCATCCGGCTCGGGAGGCCAAGGTCGAATCATGCGTCCTTTAAAACATGACCCGCCAAACCGCGCTTCTTAACACCTGCCCGCTTCACCCAGAAGCCAGCCGCACCAATGTGGAAAAACAGTTCAACTGACAATTGGAATCAGCCTGCAGGCACCTGGCCCACCACAAGGAGTCGCTAAAACGCAGTGAGCCAAGTAAAGCCCCCTCAGCCAAACCCTCCCCTGACTCAGACGATGGCTGGGTCAATTGTGCAGCATCTTATGGAACTCCCAATCATGACCTGTTGTGATACTTCCCGGGATTGTGATACTTAACAGGAGGCCTCACGCTCCCCTGGGCCTCACGCTCCCCTTCAACAGGAGGCCTCACGCTCCCCTTCAACAGGAGGCCTCACGCTCCCCTTCAACAGGAGGCCTCACGCTCCCCTTCAACAGGAGGCCTCACGCTCCCCTGGGCCTCACGCTCCCCTTCAACAGGAGGCCTCACGCTCCCCTTCAACAGGAGGCCTCACGCTCCCCTTCAACAGGAGGCCTCACGCTCCCCTTCAACAGGAGGCCTCACGCTCCCCTTCAACAGGAGGCCTCACGCTCCCCTTCAACAGGAGGCCTCACGCCTCACGCTCCCCTTCAACAGGAGGCCTCACGCTCCCCTTCAACAGGAGGCCTCACGCTCCCCTTCAACAGGAGGCCTCACGCTCCCCTTCAACAGGAGGCCTCACGCTCCCCTTCAACAGGAGGCCTCACGCTCCCCTGGGCCTCACGCTCCCCTTCAACAGGAGGCCTCACGCTCCCCTTCAACAGGAGGCCTCACGCTCCCCTTCAACAGGAGGCCTCACGCTCCCCTTCAACAGGAGGCCTCTCCCTCAAACTCCCCTTTAACTGCATTCCAGACAATACCCAGGTATAGGAATTGTCTACACTTATTTTATTATCAAGGTAGAGTGTATACCGTGTCTAGGAAGAAGGAAAACATTCCAAACTATGGTATGGGAAGTAGGAGGGGCTAATGAAACGAGCAACATGGAGAGCAGCAATGTATGATCAGATCATTTACATGAGAACAGTGGCCATAAACTCACACTGTCAAACGGTTTCTTAAATTACATTGGACCTTTACAAGAGATTGTACATTTTGTACTCACACAATCCCACACAAACAAAAAAGGCTAAACATTTATCACACATCCTCATCTGCTTTTTCAAAAACAGACAGCTGAGACAAAAGCTCCTGTACAAAGTAATTCTTCACACACAAAAAAAAAAAAAAAAAAAAAAAAAAAAAAAAAACTAGATTCTGGTTCCAGAGTCTGATGCAGGCTTTCACACAGACACACTACCTCATCCCCTCCCATCACCACCCATGCATTTGGTGGGAATCTCCCACCTCCTTCATTAATCTCATTCCAAGTCCTGGAACATTCAGAAAGCTCCCATGTTGGGAGGAGACGACACGATTTAACAGTGAACTCCTTTCCTTTATGGGAAATTCCACTCGCTGACTATTGATGTCTGATCTCACAGGTAAAAAAAATAAAATAATCATATTTATATAGACTTTCCACCTCCATCTATTTCGTCTGACTTTATAGGACATGCCGTACAGGGAGCAGATTTATAAGTTACAACTCTTTCCCCCCTGAATCAGCAGGCTTTCTTAACTTGTCGGGACCGTTGCCATGTGGGTAAAGCGATAGGCCGTAGACGTCTCACCTTAAAACTTACCACATCACATCAGCTAAATGCAGGCACAATGTGTTCTATATGTGAAGACTGACATTCTGCCTTTCTGTAGCTCAGATACGTTTTTCATCAACAAAAGAACAAGGCTCACTATGGCATCTCAACTTTAGACATGTCAACTTTAGACATGTCAACTTTAGACATGTCAACTTTAGACATGTCAACTTTAGACATGTCAACTTTAGACATGTCAACTTTAGACATGTCAACTTTAGACATGTCAACTTTAGACATGTCAACTTTAGACAACTCAGACATGTCAACTTTAGACAACTCAGACATGTCAACTTTAGACAACTCAGACATGTCAACTTTAGACAACTCAGACATGTCAACTTTAGACAACTCAGACATGTCAACTTTAGACAACTCAGACATGTCAACTTTAGACAACTCAGACATGTCAACTTTAGACAACTCAGACATCTCAACTTTAGACAACTCAGACATCTCAACTTTAGACAACTCAGACATCTCAACTTTAGACAACTCAGACATCTCAACTTTAGACAACTCAGATTCAAGACCTGGCAAAACATGTCAAGCTGAGAAAGCGTTTCCAGTATTCACAGTGACGTACGAGAGGGAAAAAAACAACCCATCAATACTCCCTTTTCCATCCACAACATACAGTAAATAGTCTCTACAGCCAGTTGCTGTAGTGGTCAGAGGGTTGGCTGTATGACCAGGGCCCAAGACCACCGTCCCGGTGCAAGGGGACCACTGACATATATCACCCTCTCTGTACAAACAGAGTCCTTCCCCGCACCATCACTTGGTACTGCTGAAGGCCAGTCAACATGACAACAACAAAAAAGTCAAGTCTACAAAAAGGAACACATTTTTTCACACCCTGAGTACATCACTGTTTGCAGGGGAGTAGGAAGTAATAGAATAGTTTAGACCTACGGTGACAAAGATGGACGAAAATGAAGCACAATTAAAATGTGGATATTTCCACCATAACAATGTGGAAGATTCCTAAAGTCTAAATTAAGTCATCTAGCAAATTGTTATACATTAAAAACAAACAACCACTTGGATATTCAGCACCTAAACAATGACAGGGTGTGAATAGTCAGCGAAGCTTGCAGAGCACTTCTATTCTAATTTAATCTAATATATTGCTGCTGTGAAGAAATGCATTTAGTTAGTTAGTTTTCCATTGCTCTGTTGCTACTTGAGTATCTTCTACATGGCTCTATAAACAAGGGATTGTGGCTGTGCATGCAAAAATGGCACGATTCTCATACAGACCTTGAATTGAAATATCTTGATCTACTACAAGAAATCAATGTTTTGTTCCACAGGTCTGGAGAAAGAAAAAAAAACGAAGAAAACTAGGACAGTCAGTCAATGTTGACAAGGTTAAACTCTCTTTTAGTGGCACTTTATAACCCCTAGGACTCAAAATGATCTTCAGTCTCTCAAATCACTGTTGCCATGACAGCATTAGTTTAACAGATGTTGCTTTGCCTTGTGAATTTGCTCAAAACCTCCAAAGTTCTGAGCTGACTTCCAGAAGGGTGATGCCCTAAGCAGCTGCGGAGAGGCTGGTAATGTGTTCACTTTTTTCTTTTAAAGATAAATGGGCACCAGTTAATATTTATACATCTTGAAATAATTTGAGTATTTAGGCATCAAGTTAGATACATCTAAAATAAACAGATTACTGCATGAGCAGTCGAGAGCAGTTTTCAAAAAACTGAAAATCCTAGGTGATGTAAACTTCTCACTTTACATCTCTATAAACGAAGGAAGTACCAACGGAGTCAGTAGGTTACGAAGTAATTGGAGAGGGACCACTGGATTGAGTGAGTGAGTGAGTGAGTCTATTGAAAAGGAGTGACTAGTACATTATGTTGCATGACGCGTTCACGTTCATAGAATGTATATTTAATCATTTCCTATTTCATGTCAGTCAACAAAAATGTGAAAAGAAAAATGTTAACAGGTACAATAGGTTTGTTCCTTCTGAGGAAAGATGGGAGTGAGGAAACTGTTGAATTGCAACATCCCTACGGTCACTAATAAACCAGTGAGTGTGACATGTACAGTATCTGACAAGAGCTTACGTCAACGCTTCGCAAACTATCGCCAGACATTGAAATATGACGCAATTTCAGGGCTATTGAGTTTTACTGTGCACCGTGCCAGTATATTGCACAGCAGTGATTTATGGTGTTGTTTCACAGCATCTAGACACTCTGTTTATTATTTATTCTATTGGGTAATGTGCAATGTCATCCGAGCGATATTAGTGTATAAAATCATCTGTCAGAGTCTTTAAAAAGTGTTGCTAAATACGACACACATGACGAGCGTCTAAAAGGGAGAGGGAAAAGATACCGCTCAGAAGTCAGATCCATGAAGGAGAATTCTCTACTTTGTTGATAGTGTTTCATACAGTATACGTCCCTCGGGCTGCACAGCCGCTGCCTCCCTCGGGCTGCACAGCCGCTGCCTCCCTCGGGCTGCACAGCCGCTGCCTCCCTCGGGCTGCACAGCCGCTGCCTCCCTCGGGCTGCACAGCCGCTGCCTCCCTCGCGCTGCACAGCCGCTGCCTCCCTCGCGCTGCACAGCCGCTGCCTCCCTCGCGCTGCACAGCCGCTGCACAGCCGCTGCCTCCCTTGGGCTGCACAGCCGCTGCCTCCCTCGGGCTGCACAGCCGCTGCCTCCCTCGGGCTGCACAGCGGCTGCGTCACTCATTGGAATCACCATTCGACAGAGTTGCAGTCAATTCCATTTCAGGAAGTAAACCAAAATTCCAATTCCAGGATGGTGGAGTAATACCTACATGTTTCAAGCAGACCACTATATTCCCTGTGCCCAAGAATGCCAAACGTAACCCAGTCTAAATGACTAATCGTCCCGTAGCACTCACATCTGTAGTTATGAAATGCTTTGAAATGCTGGTCATGTCTCACATCAACACCATCATCCCAGACCCCCTGGACCCACTCTAATTCACATCCCGCCCCAACAGATCCACAGATGATGCAATCCATATTGCACTCTAGACTGCCCCCTCTCCCACCTGGGCAAGAGGAACACTTATGTGAGAATGCTGTTCATTGACTACAGCTCAGCGTTCAACATCACAGTGCCCTCCAAGCTCATCACTGAGCGAAGGACCCTGGGACTAAATACCTCCCTCTGCAACTGGATCCTGGTCTTCCTGACGGTCCGCCCTCAGTGGGGGGAGTAACCATCAAAACATACACCACACTGGCCCATCAGAGATACGTGCTTAGTCCCCTCCTGTACTCCCTGTTCACCTCATGACTGTGTGGCTGCGCACGACTCCAACACCATCATTAAGTTTTGACACGACGGTGGTTGTCACTGATCACCGACGACAATGAGACAGCCTATAGGGAGGTCAGTGACCTGGCAGTGTGGTGCCAGAACAACAACCTCTCCAACATCAGCAAGACAAAGAGCTGATCGTGGACGACAGGAGATGAAGGGCCGAGCACATTGACAGTCCCACTGTATGTACATATCTACATTCCCGATCAAAAAAAACAAAACAAAACAATGCATTTAGTATTTTATTTGGATCCTCATTAGCTGTTGCTGAAGCAGCAGACATACCTATTCCAATCCATTACCCCATAGGAAAACATGACAGCAGGCTGCAATCGTTTACAGCAACTAATTATTTGAACATGGGCATAATTTTACAGCTTAAATTATTATTTTTTTAGGTCCGAAGGTGTATGAACAGTCTCTCGGGCTGAGGCAGTTTATAAGGTGACTACAAATATAACTTCTTTTTTTTTTAAACAACCATTAGAAGGGCAGTTGTCAGCGAGTGGATTTCATTTTCACTCAAGTAAAGACTTTGCCAACATTTATTAAGTTCATAAAATCTTATTTGAGTTCAAATCTGTGTTTAAACTAGGCTACTTAGTCAATTTATTTAATTTCAGATAGAGAACCCCAGGGGTGTCTGGCACCTATTATGGTGTTAGAATAGTCAGGCTTGTTAGAGTTTAGGCTGCTGGGAAATTTATACACTTTAATTACCAGATTTTTCCAGTGTTAAATATCATCCTTCTTAATTGGACGGCAAACTGTTGAGATACTTTGGAGCAGAATATGTTTTAAAAGGTCCCTTGCCACGTTACTCCCAAACAATTCGTTCTATTTGGGGGAAGAATAAAAAAACACCTCAGGGTTGTGTTGAGGTGGGATTTAGAGTCTTGTTCACAAGGCCAACATCCATCAGGGAGGTTAGTCTTAACTGGGCGTTTAAATAATTGCCGTAATTGCCTTTCAACCGCTCTCATTTGTACACGATCTACAGATATCAACTGACCCTGACATGTAATTTCATTCCTCCCAAACAGCGTAGAAACGTAATCTGTGAAATGTTGCCAGGTAAGCTGTTAAACATTGTCAGGCCACTATATTTTCTCATCTTACACCAAGGAATCTCTACTTTCTTTCCAAATAACTGACGTTATAAAAGTAGACAGTTGTCAAGGGGTTGGGGAAAATAGAATCATGTCTTGTTGATATGCAGAGTCACACTCTGCATTGACATCTGCCCAATTATTATTATTATTTTTAAATATAGTTTTAGACACTTCAGAAATGGAGTGAGGTGGTTATTCCATCTAAACAGCTAAATGGCAAGTACTGAGCAGCTGTACATGTCCTACTGCGATCCCTGTCCAGTACTGAGCAGCTGTACATGTATCCTACTGCGATCCCTGTCCAGTACTGAGCAGCTGTACATGTTCTACTGCGATCCCTGTCCAGTACTGAGCAGCTGTACATATCCTACTGCGATCCCTGTCCAGTACTGAGCAGCTGTACATATCCTACTGCGATCCCTGTCCAGTACTGAGCAGCTGTACATATCCTACTGCGATCCCTGTCCAGTACTGAGCAGCTGTACATATTCTACTGCGATCCCTGTCCAGTACTGAGCAGCTGTACATATTCTACTGCGATCCCTGTCCAGTACTGAGCAGCTGTACATATTCTACTGCGATCCCTGTCCAGTACTGAGCAGCTGTACATATCCTACTGCAATCCCTGTCCAGTACTGAGCAGCTGTACATATCCTACTGCGTTCTCTGTCAAGTACTGAGCAGCTGTACATATCCTACTGCGATCCCTGTCAAGTACTGGGCAGCTGTACATATCCTACTGCGTTCTCTGTCCAGTACTGAGCAGCTGTACATATCCTACTGCAATCCCTGTCCAGTACTGAGCAGCTGTACACATCCTACTGCGATCCCTGTCCAGTACTGAGCAGCTGTACACATCCTACTGCGATCCCTGTCCAGTACTGAGCAGCTGTACATATCCTACTGCGATCCCTGTCCAGTACTGAGCAGCTGTACACATCCTACTGCGATCCCTGTCCAGTACTGAGCAGCTGTACATATCCTACTGCGATCCCTGTCCAGTACTGAGCAGCTGTACACATCCTACTGCGATCCCTGTCAAGGACTGAGCAGCTGTACATATCCTACTGCGATCCTGTCCAGTACTGTCAGCAGTACTGAGCAGCTGTACAGCATCCTACTGCGATCCCTGTCAAGTACTGAGCAGTTGTACATTTTCTACTGCGATCCCTGTCCAGTACTGAGCAGCTGTACATATTCTACTGCAATCCCTGTCCAGTACTGGGCAGCTGTACACATCCTACTGCGATCCCTGTCCAGTACTGAGCAGCTGTACACATCCTACTGCGATCCCTGTCCAGTACTGAGCAGCTGTACACATCCTACTGCGATCCCTGTCCAGTACTGAGCAGCTGTACATATCCTACTGCGATCCCTGTCCAGTACTGAGCAGCTGTACATATCCTACTGCGATCCCTGTCCAGTACTGAGCAGCTGTACATATCCTACTGCGATCCCTGTCCAGTACTGAGCAGCTGTACATATCCTACTGCGATCCCTGTCCAGTACTGAGCAGCTGTACATATCCTACTGCGATCCCTGTCCAGTACTGAGCAGCTGTACATGTCCTACTGCGATCCCTGTCCAGTACTGAGCAGCTGTACATATCCAGTACTGAGCAGCTGATCCCTGTGATCTCTGTCAGTACTGAGCAGCTGTACATATCCTATGCGTTCTCTGTCCTACTGGGCAGCTGTACCTACCAGTACTGAGCAGCTGTACATATCCTACTGCGTATCAGCTGTACTGTTCAGTACTGAGCAGCTGTACATATCCTACCTTTGATCCCTGTCCAGTACTGGGCAGCTGTACATGTCCTACTGCGATCCCTGTCCAGTACTGAGCAGCTGTACATATCCTACTGCGATCCCTGTCCAGTACTGAGCAGCTGTACATATCCTACTGCGATCCCTGTCCAGTACTGAGCAGCTGTACACATCCTACTGCGATCCCTGTCCAGTACTGAGCAGCTGTACATATCCTACTGCGATCCCTGTCCAGTACTGAGCAGCTGTACATATCCTACTGCGATCCCTGTCCAGGACTGAGCAGCTGTACATATCCTACTGCGATCCCTGTCCAGTACTGAGCAGCTGTACATATCCTACTGCGATCCCTGTCCAGTACTGAGCAGCTGTACATGTCCTACTGCGTTCTCTGTCAAGTACTGAGCAGCTGTACACATCCTACTGCGATCCCTGTCCAGGACTGAGCAGCTGTACATATCCTACTGCGATCCCTGTCAAGGACTGAGCAGCTGTATCCACATCAAGTACTGAGCAGCTGTACACATCCGATCCCTGTCAGTACTGAGCAGCTGTACATATCCTACTGCGATCCCTGTCCAGTACTGAGCAGCTGTACATGTCCTACTGCGATCCCTGTCCAGTACTGAGCAGCTGTACATGTCCTACTGCGATCCCTGTCAAGTACTGAGCAGCTGTACATGTCCTACTGCGATCCCTGTCCAGTACTGAGCAGCTGTACATATCCTACTGCGATCCCTGTCAAGGACTGAGCAGCTGTACATGTCCTACTGCGATCCCTGTCAGTACTGAGCAGCTGTACACATCCTACTGCGATCCCTGTCCAGTACTGAGCAGCTGTACATATCCTACATCCCTGTCCTGTCCTACTGAGCAGCTGAGCAGCTGTACATGTCCTACTGCGATCCCTGTCCAGTGGAATCCACGCTACAAGTGACACTGAAATGGATAACATTTCAATCAGGGGCCCTGAAACACAGACTGTAAACTAGCTTCATTTTAATGTCAGAAGGAGGACTGAAGTGGTAAACAATCAGTTGTCACATCTATTTTGAATGTCCCTTTTGTAGATGTTTCTATGCTCACCTGCCCACGGACTGCAGATGTACAGTGAATTAGTTTGCACCTCTACGTATGCTTTTTTTGTCGCTGTACATTGTCCACGTCCAAATAAAACAAATGTAGTATTAATTTCACCATTAAGATGGTTTTAATATGTTTGTCTCTGAATGTTTACGTATTGGCAAAGAGCAGGTGTTTGAATCTCACTGGAGGAGTTGTCAGCAATTCTAGCATCTTGAGCATAACCAAGGCACTGGCTCCAATTAAAAGGCCCCGCCTTGACTCATGAGAACAGCTTAAACCTCTGTTACTCCTATTTCCTAAAAAAAAATGTTTTTTTTTTAGTTGTTTTTTTAAGGCCTGCTCAGAGGAGAAGAGTTGGATGGGAACAAAGCATTTGATTAGTGAAACTAGGCTCGTTTTTTCCCCCCGCATTGGTGACTGTTACTCATTAACATTACCCAGTGCCGTCATGCACTTTATACTTCAGTCGTTTACGGCTGCTTGAAACCTCGGGTGCGTTCCAGGGTCTTCCTCGCGCAGACTGAGCCTTCTGGATTCTCACAGACGTACGAAAGGAACTTGTTGCGCAAGGTCAGTATTGAGGAGTTCTCTCAGATCTGCCCTGGCAAAACGGAACACAATCATGTATGGAAAACGTACCGTTTCTCCCCACCCCCAATCCAACTATAGACTGGCCCCCAATCCAACTACAGACTGGGCCCCCAATCCAACTACAGACTGGGCCCCCAATCCAACTACAGACTGGCCCCCCAATCCAACTACAGACTGGCCCCCAATCCAACTACAGACTGGCCCCCAATCCAACTACAGACTGGCCCCCAATCCAACCAGACTGGCCCCCAATCCAACTACAGACTGGCCCCCAATCCAACTACAGACTGGCCCCCAATCCAACTACAGACTGGCCCCCAATCCAACTACAGACTGGCCCCCAATCCAACTACAGACTGGCCCCCAATCCAACTACAGACTGGCCCCCAATCCAACTACTGACTGGCCCCCAATCCAACTACATACACTTGATCTTCATTGCCATTCTCCTCCCTCCTGAAGGGTAATAGTTTGATTGCCCAGTGCCTTGGACTTTATTTTCTATCACGCAGACATAAAATAACTTTCTGCAACACGGAAGACAGTGCATCATCGGGGGGGGGTCTGAGGTTGTCCCCTAATATGACTCTCATCAAGTACAAGAAATGTAATAATATGGATGCTTCTCATCAACATGACATCGAACCTTCAGGAATGGGAAGGGGGGGGGGGGGTCGCAGTAGCTTGTGGGTCTACGTACTCACATCCACACCCCACCCGTGCAGTCAGAGCCGGCGTTAGCCTTTTTTAGGGGCCCTAAGACAATACAAGATGGCGAGGTAGTGCAGCATCCAGCATTATTTATTAGTGACATGGAAACAGAACACCTGTAAAACTTGTCTGGATCAGACATTGTCATTTACAACGGCTGAACCTTCGTTCAACTCAAATCATGCATATCATTGTGGACGAACACACACACACACACACACGCGTCTTTAAAAATCAAGATATGCTTTGATCTTTTTGCACATCCACTCTAACAACACGTTGTTAGGAAACAGGGTCTTTCTCTTACCTCTGGATGTATTGCTTTGAATACTGGAGCATCCACCAATGTGATCTGACCCTACAATAACAAGAAGAAGAAAAAAAAACCTCTATTCAAACCTCCCAAATATACAGAAGAGTAATGCATGTCTAGGCAGGAGTAAATGGCTGTGAATTACTTAGAAGGACATCCACAGAGAAAAATAATACATTATCATTCCTAATTGGTGCAGTTAAAGAGCTGCTGTACATCACAAGGCCTAAACGGTGCTCTTGGGCCAGAAGAGTCTCCGGTTTCACATTCAACAGCATATTAAATTAATAAATTAAACAACACAGTGATATAACATCTCCATCGAGGCATGTCTATCTTTGGCTGTACTCACAGCAAACTCCTCGGGCGTCACCTTCAGCACGTCAAACACAACGGCATCGTAACTCTTGGAGAAGTCCAAGCCCGGCCCATCCAGAGAGTCCGAGCTGCTGCTTCCCTGAGTTCACAAAAGAAAAAACACCAGAGATAGATTGGTACATGTTGTGAGGGCGATATGCAGAAGAAGCAAGACAAAACTAAACAATGTAAATTAACCCAACAGACTAAAATATTTTCTTGTGCGTTCATTTTAAAAGATTGACCAATTGGAGGTGGGCCGAAAGCAAAAATACATGAATTTAACAGATACATAGACGTGACGAATCAGATACACAACGATCAATATTAGATCAAGAAATAAGCTTCAGAGACAAAGTAAGAGTAAATGCAGAGCAACAAACAAGCCCGACAGTCACACCATCTGTACATGGACATTTACAAGACACCATAGAAGTGTTTCCCAAAAAATGATTGGGAAACACTTTCTGGACACACCTACACATTCAAGGGTTTCTCATTATTTTGACAATGTTCTACATTGTAGAATAATAGTGAAGACAGTAAAACTATGAAATAACACATGGAATCATGCAGTGACCAAAAAAAGTGTAAAAATCAAAATATATTTTAGATTCTTCAAAGTAGCTACCCTTTGCCTTGACAGCTTTGCACACTCTTGGCATTATCTCAACCAGCTTCACCTGGAATGCTTTTCCAACAGTCTTGAAGGAGTTCCTACATATGCTGAGCACTTGTTGGCTGCTCACTCTGCAGTCCAACTCATCCCAAACCATCTCAATTGGGATTGTGGAGGCCAGGTCATCTGATGCAGCACTCCATCACTCTCCTTGGTCAAATAGCCCTTACACAGCCTGCAGGTGTGTTGGGTCATTGTCCTGTTGAAAAACAAATGATAGTCCCACGAAGCGCAAACCAGATGGGATGGTGTATCGCTGCAGAATGCTGTGTGTTAGCCATGCTGGTTAACCTCTTGAGTGTAGGGGGCAGTATTTTGATGTTTGGATGAAAAATGTACCCAAATGAAACTGCCTATTTCTCAGGCCCAGAATCTAGAATATGCATGTAATTGTCAGATTAGGATAGAAAACCCTAAAGTTTCCAAAACGGTCAAAATATTGTCTGTGAGTATAACAGAACTGATATTGCAGAGACACCTGAAACCCCACCTCTTCAAAAACCTGAGGAAAATCCAACCAGGAAGTACTGTTTTTCCTGAAAGCTCTCTTAAATGTAAATGTAATGTAAATGTTCCATTGCATGCCTTCCCTCCATTTAAAGGGATATCAACCATATTCATTTTCCTATGGCTTCCACATGGTGTGAACAGTCTTTAGACATAGTTTCAGGCTTTTATTCTGAAAAATGAGCGAGAAAGATCACATTGCGTCATTGGAAGGCTGGGTGCCAGCAGCGTTTTGCATGCGCCAACAGAGTGGAGCAGACATTTTCTCTCTTCCTATTGAAGAAGCTACAGTCCGGTTGAAATATTATTGATTATATATTGTAAAAACAACCTGAGGATTGATTATAAAAAAAACATTTGACATGTTTCTACGAACTTTACGGATACTATTTGGAATGTGTCTGCCCCGTCGTGACCGCTCGAGCCTGTGGATTTCTGAACATAACGCGCCAACCAACTGGAGGTATTTTGGATATAAAAATAATCTTTATGGAACAAAAGGAACATTTATTGGGTAACTGGGAGTCTCGTGAGTGCAAACATCTGAAGATCAAAAAGGTAAGTGATTCATTTTATTGCCTTACTCACAAATCTACTTTGCTGCTCTCCGTTAGTAATGTTGTGTCTGCTGAGAGAGATGTCCTTACATAAACGCATGGATAGCTTTCGCCAATAAGCTTTTTTGAAATCTGACACGCCAGGTGGATTAACAACAAGCTAAGCAGTGTTTTGCTATCTTGCACTTGTGATTTCATGAAAATGAAATATTCTTAGTAATTGAATTTGAATTTGGGGCTCTGCAAATCAGCAGATGTTGACAAAAATGATCCCACTAAAGGGATGGGTGCGCCAAGAAGTTAAGTGTGCCTTGAATTGTAAATAAATTAAACAGTGTCACCAGCAAAACACCCACACACCATCACACCTCCTCCTCCATGCTTCACAGTGGGGACCACACATGCAGAGATCATCCGTTCACCTACTCTGCTTCTCACAAAGACAAAGTTGGAACCAAAAATCTCAAATTTGGACTCAGACCAAAAGGATAGATTTCCACAGGTCTAATGTCCATTGCTTGTGTTTCTTGGCCAAAGCAAGTCTTCTTCTTCTTATTGGTGTCCTTTAGTAGTGTTTCTTTGCAGCAATTCCACCATGAAGGCTTGATTCACACGGTCTCCTCTGAACAGTTGATGTTGAGATGCTGTCTGCTACTTGAACTCTGTGAAGCATTTATTTGGGCTGCAATCTGAGGCTGGTAACTAATGTACTTCTTCTGCAGCAGAGGTGTCCGTCTTCCATTCCTGTGGTGGTCAGTTTCATTATAGCGCTGGATGGGTTTTTGCGACTGCACTTTAAATTAAAGTACTTGAAATCAAAATACTTGAAATTTTCCATATTGACTGACTTTCACGTCTTAAAGTAATGATGGAATGTAATTTCTCTTTGCTTATTTGAGCTGTTCTTGCCATAATATGGACTTGTTCTTTTACCAAGTAGGGATATCTTCTGTATACCACCCCTACCTTTTACCAACTAGGGCTATATTCTGTATACCACCCCTACCTTGCTACTTTGAACAATCTCAAATATAAAAAATACACTGCTCAAAAAAATAAAGGGAACACATCCTAGATCTGAATGAACGAAATATTCTTATTAAATACTTTTTTCTTTACATAGTTGAATGTGCTGACAACAAAAATCACGCAAAAATTATCAATGGAAATCAAATTTATCAACCCATGGAGGTCTATATTTGGAGTCACACAAAATTAAAGTGGAAAACCACACTACAGACTGATCCAACTTTGATGTAATGTCCTTAAAACAAGTCAAAATGAGGCTCAGTAGTGTGTGTGGCCTCCACGTGCCTGTATGACCTCCCTATAACGCCTGGGCATGCTCCTGATGAGGTGGCGGATGGTCTCCTGAGGGATCTCCTCCCAGACCTGGACTAAAGCATCCGCCAACTCCTGGACAGTCTGTAGTGCAATGTGGCGTTGGTGGATGGAGCGAGACATGATGTCCCAGATGTGCTCAATTGGATTCAGGTCTGGGGAACGGGCGGGCCAGTCCATAGCATCAATGCCTTCCTCTTGCAGGAACTGCTGACACACTCCAGCCACATGAGGTCTAGCATTGTCTTTACATTAGGAGGAACCCAGGGCCAACCGCACCAGCATATGGTCTCACAAGGGGTCTGAGGATCTCATCTCGGTACCTAATGGCAGTTAGGCTACCTCTGGCGAGCACATGGAGGGCTGTGCGGCCCCCCAAAGAAATGCCACCCCACACCATGACTGACCCACCGTCAAACCGGTCATGCTGGAGGATGTTGCAGGCAGCAGAACATTCTCCACGGTGTCTCCAGACTGTCACGTCTGTCACATGTGCTCAATGTGAACCTGCTTTCATCTGTGAAGAGCACAGGGTGCCAGTGGCGAATTTGCCAATCTTGGTGTTCTCTGGCAAATGCCAAACATCCTGCATGGTGTTGGGCTGTAGTAAGCACAAACCCCACCTGTGGACGTCGGGCCCTCATACCACTCTCATGGAGTCTGTTTCTGACCATTTGAGCAGACACATGCACATTTGTGGCCTGCTGGAGGTCATTTTGTAGTGCTCTGGCAGTGCTCCTCCTTGCACAAAGGCGGAGGTAGCGGTCCTGCTGCTGGGTTGTTTCCCTCCTACGGCCTCCTCCACGTCTCCTGATGTACTGGCCTGTCTCCTGGTAGCGCCTCCATGCTCTGGACACTACGTTGACAGACCCAGCAAACCTTCTTGCCACAGCTCACATTGATGTCCCATCCTGGAAGAGCTGCACTACCTGAGCCACTTGTGTGGGTTGTAGACTCAGTCTCATGCTACCACGAGAGTGAAAGCACCGCCAGCATTCAAAAGTGACCAAAACATCAGCAAGGAAGCATAGGAACTGAGAAGTGGTCTGTGGTCCCCACCTGCAGAACCACTCCTTTATTGGGGGTGTCTTGCTAAATGCCTATAATTTCCACCTGTTGTCTATTCCATTTGCACAACAGCATGTGAAATGTATTGTCAATCAGTGTTGCTTCCTAAGTGGACAGTTCGATTTCACAGAAGTGTGATTGACTTGGAGTTACATTGTGTTGTTTAAGTGTTCCCTTTATTTTTTTGAGCAGTGTATTTTGATTTGTTTAACACTTTTTTGGTTACTACATGATTCCATATGTGTTATTTCATAGTGTTGTTGTCTTCCCTATTATTCCTCAATGTTGAAAATAGTAAAAAAAAAAAAAAAAAGGAAAAACACCTTGAATGAGTAGATGTGTTCAAACTTTTGACTGGTACTGTAGTTCAAAGAGGCTTCGTCTCCATGGTGATAGACTTCAGACAGTGTCAATTGCGTTTATTTACAGCAAACTTATCGCGTGTAAATATTTGTATGAACATAACAAGATTCATCAAAAGACAAACTGAACAAGTTCCACAAACATGTGACTAACAGAAATGGAATAATGTGTCTGAACAAAGGGGTGGGGTTAAAAATCAAAAGTAACAGTCAGTATCTGGTGTGGCCACCAGCTGCATTAAGTACTGCAGTGCATCTCCTCCTCATGGACTGCACCAGATTTGCCAGTACTTGCTGTGAGATGTTACTCCACTCTTCCACCAAGGCAACTGCAAGGTCTGTTGGTAATGGCTCTTGCTCTCACCCTCCGATCCAACAGGTCCCAGACGTGCTCAATGGGATTGAGATCCGGACTCTTCGCTGGCCATGACAGAACACTGACATTCTTGTCTTGCAGGAAATCACGCACAGAACGAGCAGTATGGCTGGTGGTATTGTCATGCTGGAGGGTCATGTCAGGATGAGCCTGCAGGAAGGGTACCACATGAGGGAGGAGGATGTCTTCCCTGTAAAGCACAGCGTTGAAATTGTCTACAATGACAACAAGCTCAGTCCGATGATGCTGTGATACACCACCCCAGACCATGATGGACCCTCCACCTCCAAATCGATCCCACTCCAGAGTACAGGCTTCGGTGTAACGCTCATTCCTTCGACGATAAAAGCGAATCCGACCATCACCCCTGGTGAGACAAAACCGCGACTCGTCAGAGAAGAGCACTTTTTGCCAGTCCTTTCTGGTCCAGCGACGGTGGGTTTGTGCCCATAGGCGACGTTGTTGCCGGTGAGGTCTGGTGAGGACCTGCCTTACAACAGGCCTACAAGCCCTCAGTCCAGCCTCTCTCAGCCTATTGTGGACAGTCTGAGCACTGATGGAGGGATAATGCCTTCCTGGTGTAACTCTGGCAGTTGTTGCCATCCTGTACCTGTCCTGCAGGTGTGATGTTCGGATGTACCGGTCCTGTGCAGGTGTTGTGACACGTGGTCTGCCACTGCGAGGACGATCAGCTGTCCGTCCTGTCTACCTGTAGCGCTGTCTTCGGCATCTCACAGTACAGACATTGCAATTTATTTTCCTGGCCACATCTGCAGTCCTCATGCCTCCTTGCAACATGCCTAAGGCACGATCACGCAGATGAGCACAGACCCTGGGCATCTTTCTTTTAGTGTTTTTCCAGTCAGTAGAAAGGCCTCTTTCTTTTCTTTTGCTGAGTTTACCTTTCCATTCAGTGTGTTCAGATCAGTACATAGATAGGCTCGATGTCACTCCTATCAATGTTGGCTGAAGTAGAATCAGTCCTTGTTCTTACCACTGAGGAGGCGGAGTTAATGCTGGCGCCATCCGAGAGACCGTTCCTACGGTACATGCTCACGGCGACGTGCAGCGGGGGGAGGGGGGCAACCAAGGCCCTTAGCTGGACAGCACACATGACCTCTCATCCATATCTGGAACAAAAACAAAATGGAAGAATGTTCAAGGTTTCATTTTGAAAAGCAACAAGGAAAATGGGTCTGCGATGGAGCAACAGTTAGCAGTGGTTTCCAAAACGGTTTTGGGATGGAAAAATGGGACACAAAACCAATTAGCAACACCACCTTAATGTTCTCTACTTGGCCCCGAAACAAAAGAAGGCTTTAACAAGAGGAACCACCGCATTGGACATAGACCTTACAGTTTTGAAGCAAATATCCCACAACTGCAAAGCAAACAATGTGAACCTTCAGGTCAAGACTGAACAGGGTAATTCCACAGTAACACTTCGACACTGATTTCCAAGTTATGTTTGTATATTTTTTTTTTGTACTTTTAAACCCTTTTTTTCCCCCTTCCCAATGTTGTGATATCCACCTGGTAGTAGTGAGTCTAATTATGGATATGAAAGTCATTTTCCTCCTGTTTCACAAGTTTGGACACCACAGCACAGTAGGGTAGAGTAGTTCAGTACAGTGCAGTATAATATACTGGATCTTTGTACTGCTCTACTGTCTGTACGATTCAAACCTGGGAAACATACGTCTATAATAGGGTTTAGAGTTGGTCCAGTCCGGTCCGTCTGTGGACGTTAACATCAATGCCAAGGTGGACTGACCTCCGGTGCTCAGTGGGTGAGGATGCTGGATACAGCACGACAGGGTAGGTGTCAGTAAGAGCTGGGAGAGGTGACATTAACTGAAGAGTGGGAGGGAGGGGTTGTCCACTCTTGGTTTGACCATCAGACAACAGAAAGACAAATAAAAGAGCTATGAGCTGAACATAACAGTATGTTAGTGGAAGGGAGGACAGTAGCAGGAGACACTATGAGCTGAACATAACAGTCAGTAGAAGGGAGGACAGTAGCAGGAGACACTATGAGCTGAACATAACAGTCAGTGGAAGGGAGGACAGTAAGGAGACACTATGAGCTGAACATAGAACAGTCAGTGGAAGGGAGGACAGTACCCTCCTTACAGGAGACACTATGAGCTGAACATAACAGTCAGTGAACATAACAGAATATTTAGTGGAGGACAGTAGCAGGAGACACTATGAGCTGAACATAACAGTCAGTGGAAGGGAGGACAGTAGCAGGAGACACTATGAGCTGAACATAACAGAATGTTAGTGGAAGGGAGACACTTTGACAGTAGCAGGAGACACTATGAGCTGAACATAACAGTCAGTGACAGTAGCAGGAGACACTATGAGCTGAACATAACAGTCAGTGGAAGGGAGGACAGTAGCAGGAGACACTATGAGCTGAACATAACAGTCAGTGGAAGGGAGGACAGTAGCAGGAGACACTATGAGCTGAACATACTCTACAGTACATAACAGTCAGTGGAAGGGAGGACAGTAGCAGGAGACACTATGAGCTGAACATAACAGTCAGTGGAAGGGAGGACAGTAGCAGGAGACACTATGAGCTGAACATAACAGTATGTCAGTGGAAGGGAGGACAGTAGCAGGAGACACTATGAGCTGAACATAACAGTCAGTGGAAGGGAGGACAGTAGCAGGAGACACTATGAGCTGAACATAACAGTCAGTGGAAGGGAGGACAGTAGCAGGAGACACTATGAGCTGAACATAACAGTCAGTGGAAGGGAGGACAGTAGCAGGAGACACTATGAGCTGAACATAACAGTATGTTAGTGGAAGGGAGGACAGTAGCAGGAGACACTATGAGCTGAACATAACAGTCAGTGGAAGGGAGGACAGTAGCAGGAGACACTATGAGCTGAACATAACAGAATGTCAGTGGAAGGGAGGACAGTAGCAGGAGACACTATGAGCTGAACATAACAGTATGTCAGTGGAAGGGAGGACAGTAGCAGGAGACACTATGAGCTGAACATAACAGTCAGTGGAAGGGAGGACAGTAGCAGGAGACACTATGAGCTGAACATAACAGTCAGTGGAAGGGAGGACAACAGGAGACACTATGAGCTGAACATAACAGTAGTTAGTGGAAGGGAGGACAGTAACAGGAGACACTATGAGCTGAACATAACAGTCAGTGGAAGGGAGGACAGTAGCAGGAGACACTATGAGCTGAACATAACAGTATGTCAGTGGAAGGGAGGACAGTAGCAGGAGACACTATGAGCTGAACATAACAGTATGTCAGTGGAAGGGAGGACAGTAGCAGGAGACACTATGAGCTGAACATAACAGTATGTTAGTGGAAGGGAGGACAGTAGCAGGAGACACTATGAGCTAGAACAGTAACAGTAACAGGAGACACTATGAGCTGAACATAACAGTCAGTGGAAGAGAGGACAGTAGCAGGAGACACTATGAGCTGAACATAACAGTCAGTGGAAGGGAGGACAGTAACAGGAGACACTATGAGCTGAACATAACAGTCAGTGGAAGGGAGGACAGTAGCAGGAGACACTATGAGCTGAACATAACAGTATGTCAGTGGAAGCACGTAGAGGGACTATGAGCTGAACATAACAGTCAGTGGAAGGGAATACAGTAGCAGGAGACACTATGAGCTGAACATAACAGTCAGTGGACATAAGAGGACTATTTTTTAATTATAGTAAAGTGACAATGAGCTAACAAACATTTTTTTATTAGCTGAACATAACAGGAAACTATGAGCTGAACATAACAGTCAGTGGAAGGGAGGACAGTAGCAGGAGACACTATGAGGAGCTGGATAACAGTCAGTGGGAAGGGAGGGACAGTAGCAGGAGACACTATGAGCTGAACATAACAGTCAGTGGAAGGGAGGACAGTAGCAGGAGACACTATGAGCTGAACATAACAGTCAGTGGAAGGGAGGACAGTAGCAGGGAGACACTATGAGCTGAACATAACAGTCAGTGGAAGGGAGGACAGTAGCAGGAGACACTATGAGCTGAACATAACAGTCAGTGGAAGGGAGGACAGTAGCAGGAGACACTATGAGCTGAACATAACAGTCAGTGGAAGGGAGGACAGTAGCAGGAGACACTATGAGCTGAACATAACAGAATGTCAGTGGAAGGGAGGACAGTAGCAGGAGACACTATGAGCTGAACATAACAGTCAGTAGAAGGGAGGACAGTAGCAGGAGACACTATGAGCTGAACATAACAGAATGTCAGTGGAAGGGAGGACAGTAGCAGGAGACACTATGAGCTGAACATAACAGTCAGTGGAAGGGAGGACAGTAGCAGGAGACACTATGAGCTGAACATAACAGTCAGGAGGAGGAACATAACAGTCAGGGAGGACAGTAGCAGGAGACACTATGAGCTGAAGATAACAGTATGTCAGTGGAAGGGAGGACAGTAGCAGGAGACACTATGAGCTGAAGATAACAGTATGTTAGTGGAAGGGAGGACAGTAGCAGGAGACACTATGAGCTGAACATAACAGTCAGTGGAAGGGAGGACAGTAGCAGGAGACATATGAGCTGAACATAACCATAACAGTGGAAGGGAGGACCATTAACATGAGCTGAACATAACAGGAGACACTATGAGCTGAACATAACATCAGTGAAGGGAGGATAGTAGGAGACACTACTATGGTTTGTAACTGTTATTTCACATTGTGGCAAATTCAGTTAACACTTAATTAACATATACAAAATGCATATCAGTAAAAAAATAAAAATAAAAATACAATAAAATAAACTCACTAGAACCATGGTAGGTCTACTTCCTGTGAACATCATGTGAAATGTGAATATTAAAAACATCTGCTAACCATGGGTATGTTAAAAACTTACAGAATAAACATAAGTGTTGATATCCGTTGGCAGGGCCTTTACGTCAAGGTGTTAGTACATCCATTCCTGAAGCCTGTTAACAATTTCTGGTCGATTTTTTTCTCATACCCCCTTTTGCATCGGTTCATGTAGAAATCAAAGCCTTTAACTTAGGGGAAATTAACATCTGCTAACCAAACTCAACTCCAGCCACTTTTATAATGGGAATTGATGGGAAATGATGTAACATCTATCACTAGCCATTTAAACAATGCTACCTAATATAATGTTTACATACCCTAATTACATCTCATAGTATATACTGTACTCTATATCATGTGACTCTATCTTTATGATCACTAGCCACTTTAACTATGCATTGTTTACATACTATATGAACGACACCATCTACTGTTGGTGCTCATTGGTGCTCATTCATCGATGTACATAGATTAACTGTGTATAAATAAGTTTTGGAATTGTTAGTTAGCAGGTGCAGTCAGGGTGAGGAAAGCATGATCATTGTTATCTTAATTTGCAATTAAAATCATATGAGACCATTAACATCTCAGAGATTAAATCATTAACAATTAAATCTGATGAGAGAGTTTGTTAACATGCTCCTATGAGATTAAATCATAGAGAGGTTAAATCAGAGATTAAATCATAGAGAGGTTAAATCAGAGATTAAATCATAGAGGTTAAATCAGAGATTAAATCATAGAGAGATTAAATCAGAGTGATTAAATCAGAGTGATTAAATCAGAGTATGAAAGCGTACATAGAGCTTAGAGAAAGTTCACACAAACCATTTTCTAGATGGACAGGTCCTAGTAGCCTATTAGCATTACCAAGTGATTGGTCAATTCGGGTCAAATGAGCCACGTCGCCATGTGATTGGTCAATTCAGGTCATGATCAAATGAACCATGGCGCCAGTGAGAGTGGCAGTGTAGCCTAGTGGTTAGAGCATTGGACTAGTAACCGAAAGGTTGCAAGTTCGAATCCCCGAGCTGACAAGGTACAGATCTGTCGTTCTGCCCCTGAACAGGCAGTTAACCCACTGTTCCTAGGCCGTCCGTCATTGAAAATAAGAATTTGTTCTTAACTGACTTGCCTAGTAAAATAAAGGTAAAATAAAAAAATAAAAAATTCTCCAACCATGACACACAGTTGGACGAACGGATAATATAGAGAACATTTCAGATTTTTTCAAAGGTGAAACATACAGAAGTTTCTTTGGAGAGGAGTTCCATGCCATCATCCAAAAGCAGATGTGAGAGTGTGTGTGTGAGAGTGTGTGTGTGAGAGTGTGTGTGTGAGAGAGTGTGTGTGAGAGTGTGTGTGTGAGAGTGTGTGTGTGCGACATGACTCAGTCACGCCAACAAACTCTAGGTAAACTTGCCGCTTAAATTCATTGCGCAACCACGCACATTTTCTACAAGCGCGCGGAGGTGGATGGTGGACTGGCAGACGAGGCTATCTGGCCGTCAGAGAGGGAACACATAGGAAAGTATGTGACTTTTACAATGGAAATCGGCACACACGTACAAAAGGATGAAACATTACTGTTTTATGGAACGGCTGCACGCCAGCCTGGAAATTTTAAACAGCTGAGACTTTTTCAAGGATATTATAACCCTACTTTTATATATATAAAAATGTGGGGGGAAAATATCAATAAAGCAAGCTGCAGTCTTATTTCAATTTTATTAACATATTTCACAAGTCAAAGCGATTCATAAGATGCTGACAGTGGCAAATTAATTTTAAAAACTATTTTTTTAATTATTAGTAAAATTACAGAAAAATGGA